>NW_024369373.1:11004007-11300730 GCF_014805655.1 Passer montanus
TATGGGGATGTAAGGTTGCCTATGAAACTTGAAATTTTTTATTTCCCATTTTTTGAATGCTTGATCCTCCAATACATTCTATTTTTGTAATAATCGTGGAAAATAAACAGGCTAAAAAGTACTGTATTTTACAACTGCTTTAGACAGTGATTCATGGCTAAGAGTTGGTGTTAGAGATTCAGCACTGCAACAGACTCAAGTTTTGATTTTGAATACATAACAGGAGAGGACAGTTTTTTGCAGAGAAAGACAGTGATAGGTCTTGAATTTAGAAAGTGCAGATAAAGAGAACATGAAGTAGCAGAAAAATATGTCTACTCCTGTCATTTCCAAACCATTTATAATATCTTGTGTTTTAACTTCAGCTGCAGACTCAGGCCTGACTTCAGAGTCATTATGTGACAGAATTTTAATTTTGTATGCCATGGAGCAATTCCCAAGCAATACAAATAAGTGAAATAGTGCATACATTTTACTTGGCATTTGAGATGTACCTGATCAGAATTTAATGGCATAAAAGAACATGTAATTCTCTTGCCCAAGAGCTTTATTTTCTTCTGAATTTAAATAACTTGCTTGACAGTCTGGGTACCTGGAGCTTCACAAAAGAGGCTGAAGGAATTTTTTTGGTAATTCAAGTATCCCTCTAAAGAAAGGTTACTTTACTTTTCATAAAATCAGGAGGGCCTTCAGATTAGATACAATAGAGATAGTGAGAAGGGTGTTGCCAGTGTTTCCTTAATTTGTGTCTTTGATGTACAAAATACTGGAATGAGTAGAGGGCAGTTATCCATATGTGAGCAGGAGTTTGAAAGTAAACAGTGATTGAGTCTGAGTCTAAATTATTTAACTGAGATGTTAAATAATTTAACAGTGTCTTTTAGTGTGTAATGATATTCAATTATTACCAACCTGAAGTAAATTTGAATAGGGTCTAACAGGGTTAACTTGGTATCCTTATCAAGTAATTTCATTCCTTTTTGCATTAATGGGTCAGACTCACAGCTACTTGTGGTAGTTTAAAACCTGTGAAAAGCAGGGAAGTGCTTGCCTGTGGTGACTCAGAAACTCGTGACAAAACAGGAACCAACCCCAGGTCTGCCTTGCCACAGCCTTGTGCTCTGCCCCACTAATCGTGGGTTTGGTTGGCTTTTTTTAAAGGAATGCTCAGTCTTTGCGTGCAGCATGGTGGGTGTGGCGTCAGCAGCTCCACCCATCTGTGTATGCGCTCAGGTTGGGCACTTCTGGGAGACTGCTCTTATTTGTGAGTTAGAGCTGCATTTTAAACCGGAGCGCTTGATGAGAAGCTGTGGAGCTGTTGCCCTCTGCAGCAGTGTAGCCAGGCTTGGCTGCAGAGTTGTCAGTAGCCAAGTCTGAGAATTTGATTAACATATTAGTAATAATTTAAAAAATATTAATTATTGCATCAATTGAATTTTCATGCAACAATATTACAAGAAACAGTTTATTCAGAATTGATGAGTGGGGAAAACTCGCTGCAATAAAACAGAATTGGTTCTAATGGAGGCACATAGGCTTCAAAGAATAGATACCAGAAACACAAGGCATGCAGAAAATGGGAGTTTAAAGAAGTGAAGTACTGAAAAGTGTGGAACCATCGGAAATGCAAAAGTCCCACTGTAGTTTTGTACTTCTTTTACTAAGGTCTTACACAGTCTTAAGTTCAGTGCTTTCTGTTTTGTACCTGCAGTATATCAACCAAGTACAAAAACCTGTGGCCCACCTTACATTGCCACAGCTTTCCTTTTGCATTAGTGTGCATAGTAGGAAAATTTTAGTTCCAAAATTCGGAAATGACCGTTTTAAAAACTGAGACTTGATCCTTTACTTTTAAATGCTGTGTGTTTTATTCTCCTTGTGGTGTGTGTGTGATAAAATAAATGCATTATCTTTATCAGACATTCTTCTAAAAGTTCTTGCTTGTGAAGATTAATAAAAAAACTCAGATTTGTACAAACTGTCACTCAGATAAGCTAGAGATGCTGTACTTTAGTACCAGAGGTTCTGAAAAATTAATAATTTCTGAGGTGTTAAAAGTTAGGTTTCCAGTGCCACTAGAGTGTGTTCTGTGATGCTGGATGTATTTGTGTAGGATCCATACCTGACATACCTTGTGGCACCAAGGTCTGAACTCTGCAATAAGTATCTTGGTTCTCCAAGCCCTCCCCTACATATTTGCCCTCCTGAGTTTAGATTGCCATACCTTACACGGGCTCTACTGTCATCAGGGCTGCATACAGGAATACAGAACAAGTGAAGGATCCCAAGAAGAAGTGATTCTTTAAAATGGAAGTTTGTACAAACCTAAGCAATGAAAACATGGAGGCATCTTTATAAAACCAGTCAATGTATGTCATCCTGTCCTGACTTCTGTGTCAGGAGTCAGTCTCCTGTAGGGCAGCCTTTATTTGTAGGTCTCTTTGATTAGGTCTAGTTATTTTGATGGTCTGCTCTCTACTACTGTTAAGTTATGCAGGAAAAATATTGAGCATAAAATAGGTCTTGAATTTGAATTGGAATAGTTATCACAGAAAGACTTGGTCAGGGAAGACACATCAAAGTGCAGGTACTTCTTTAGCTGAGCCTGACTGAATTCAGGTAAGTGCTTCCATGCCACACCCTCCTCCTTGTGTCTGCCACAGACACAGGAGTGGTGATGCAATATTGCATGGCAATTACAGCATGCACTGAAGAGTGTAGGGTTTGCAAAATCAGACTGAGGAAAGAAGCACAGCCCCCCAAATTGTCACACATGGTAGGATTTGCTGTTAATGTTTATAGACGGGGTTGGTTTTTTTCCTTTCCTTTTTAAAAAAAATCGAATAGAGTGTAATTGTGTACAGAGCCCATCTATGATGCCTTGTAGAACAATTGAGTGCTTCCTGTTTAGAGACTTCTGAATGGCAGTGTGTTAGAGCATGAAAAATACCTTGCTTTCCTCTTTTCTGTTGCTCTTACTACTTCCTCTGTACCTGATCTTTCTGTGTGTCTGCTTTTTATTGCAGCATTGTATGTCCAGAACTTTTAAAAAAGTAGCTGTCTCCCTATGTTTATAGATATTACTGGGCTGAACTGTTGAAGGATGATTCTGATACAGCTCAATTCAGTGTGTTCTGTGCACAGTGAACAGAAACTAGATACTACTAAAAATAAAAATCTTTCCCCTGTTACTTAGTTTACATAGAGTTATCTGTATTTTCATATGAAGTTTTCTTTATTTTCTTAGATTCTATGGTTTCTGCCATCTCAGTTTGGGACTGGTGCACAGAGCACAGCAGGCTGCAGACAAACACGCTCTGTTGGGTTTCTCAGAGGGCTCCTGGGGCACAGGTGCCAGGCTGGGTCCATGCCATGGTTTATGGTGCTGTAGGGTCCCTGTGGGGCAGCTCTGGGTGTCCTGTGGCATGGAGGGCTCAGCTGTTGGCTGCCTGCTGATCCTGGCCCTGGGGACGCAGAGTGGGGAAGGAGGGAAGAGAAGGTTCTTGTCAGACAGCACCGCCAGGTGCAGCGCAGGGTGCAGCCTGGAGCAGCATTTCTGTATCACCACCTTCATGCCTCTCTGCTAGGTGGGATTTGGCAGTGCCACAGCAAGACAAGTTATTTGCTTGTTTTTAAAAAAGGAGAAATATGGCCAAGTCCAATGTGGAAGTGGTCCATGATCTTTTTAATGCGAGTGTTTGGTTTCGATTTGTATTTAAAGAGTGGTTTTTCCCTGTGTTTTTGTTTAGCTGTACGTAGTTTCACTAGCTAGTTTGCTAGCTCGTGAATTTCAGAATGAAATTTGGGGGTTCATCAGGTTTTTTCGCAGAGTATTGTTCCTCAGCTTGTCTTCCTTCACAAGATTGGAGTACCACAGCAGCGTGGGCTCCAGTGTTCTGTGCAAAGGTGGATGTTGAAGCTCTGTTTGAATGGAGGACAGGTATTCATTTGTTGGAATTGATGAAGTTCTTTGTTGCTTTTAAAATTGAACACTTCAGTCATAGTAGTTGGTTACTGATGTGACTTTTTTGATGTGGTCGTATGTTTTCTACAGGATACTGTTCCTTCCTAATTTTACCTTATAAGGCTGTTGGAAAGAAAATGTTTAACAGCTAGGGAAAAACCTCTCCTGGGCTGATGTTGAATATTCCAGCATATCTCCACAGGAGAAATAGTGAGCAACAGCGATGAGGCAGAGGTCAAACAGCACTGACCAAAGTCAGGTTTTTGCATTGAGTTAGAAATAGGTCGCTCTGATTTGGTGGGTGTAACAATGCTGCTGGCGTTTCCATGGCTGTGTTTGTGTCTGCATGTGCCACGTGGGGTGTGCTGAACTCGGGGAGGGTCAGGCACTCCCAGGCTCCAGGCACTGCCATGGCTCCACTGGGGATCGTGGGGGAACGCGTGTGGGCACATCAGAAACGTGGGGATCAGGGGCTGGGGACACTGCAGTGCTGGCCACAAAGTTCCATGGTTATATAAATCTGTTGGGATTTCCCTTCCTGGAGGTTGGAAAATGGGCTTGGTAGGGAATATCTTGAGGTGCAAGAAGAAAGCTGCCCGCAGTTTCAGGGTCACTGCAAGGTGGCGGGAAATGGTCTGATTGTGTATGAAAAGGAGATGAACTGGACAGATGACATTTTGGCAAAGGAAATCATCAAGAGTTTTGACTCAATTTTGTATATTTATTTTGGTCTCATTTTATAATACTCTGTTACATTGGATTGATCTAGCTTTTGCTTGTTATGCAGGAGAAGAGAAGCCCTGAGGTGTCTGAAATAACAAAGAGCATAGTTAAGGGCACCAAAGAAAAGAGCATCTGGAAGGGTTGAAAAAAATCCTAATTCATTAATTGAAACCAGAGTGTATAAAAATTGTATTGTATTGTATAGTTGATTAATAATTGTATAGGATAAATTGTATTATATAGTTGATTAATAATTTATGTCACGAGCTGTCTTCCAGAAATTGTGAAATAGGCCAGCAGGTCCAGAGGCTGTGTCTGAGCAGGGGTGCACATGTTTGTCCAGGCCTGTATTGGATCCTAACCACGCCAGGCCCTTGGGTCCAAAATCTCCCGAGAGATGGGAAAGAGAAAGTGATATACTGCAAAAGGCAAAGCCTTAGGCCCTAAAATGTCTTTGAAATAAATAAAATTAAAAATACTAGTTTCTTCAAAAATATTGGCAAGCTTTTCTTTGCTATGTTTTATGTTTAATGAGTATTTTCAACCTTTCATTTAACTTTTGGGTTTTGGCATTCTTTGGCTTGTGTTACATCTTGAAAAAAGTAACTTGTCAGTGTTTTTCACAACTTCATCCTATTCTCATTTCCAGTGCTCTCTTAACAGTACTGTGTGTAAAAAAGTCTTATTCTGAAATATGATTGTACTGTTGAAGAAGATGAAAGATTTTCTATGACTTTGTTGGTGGCTGTTATGCATTAAGAGTGCATTTTGAATGGAAGTTCCTGAACTGAGTTAGTTTTGAAATGTTATAGAAAAAAATATGTTGTTGCATCACATACAGACAATTGTGATAAATAATTTTTTCTGTCCTTTTATTACTCTTATATGAGACTTTTTCCCTTCCAACCATTAAGAAGACTATACAGAACTTTTGTGTGTTTTTTGTTCCTCAAACTAATGTTCAGTTACCCTTTCAAAAGCAAACTAAAATGCTAAACTCAAGTCTAATCTATTTGATATGGGTGAGGATATGAGAGAAGATGAACTGTTTGATATGAGAGAAGTGGATGATGCTAAGTTGAATTTGTCAGAGGTGCCCTGTATTGCAGTGAAGGACAAATGTGATTTTTAGAATGTGTCTGGAGCTAACACCTTGGTAAGGTGAGAAGCTGGAAGAGCATCAGTCTAGTCCTGTTACTGTTGATAATTTCCTGGCGCATGAGGCACACGATCTTTTTCAACTCCTTCAAGCTGCATTCTGTGCACCTGCGCCTCAGCAGAGCTTTTTGCCCAGTGGTTTGGTTGTGCTTCCACTCCCACAGGATTCAGGTTCTGTGTCCGGTCCCGAAGGCTGTGTCCCCGAGGCGCCGTGCAGCCAGCCCAGCAGCGGGCAGCAGCTGCTGTGTCCCGGCGGCTGTGCTCGGGGACACTGCCGCACGAGGTGGCCTAGGGCATGTTTCACACACCTCACAACGCGCTCTTAGTTCCTCAAAAGCTGATCCTGTGCGGTTTTCCTTCAGCTTTTCTGTTCTGCTTGTAAACTTTCTTGACTCTTACCTGGTGGGATGCTGTGTATTGCAGGTTTGGGGGTGAGACTGAAGGAAGCCTTGTATGGAGTGGGCAGGTTTTCTTTGTAGCAATCGGGCATTATTTGCATCTTTACAGTGCTGATACAAGTCTTCTTGAAAAGGACTTGGATTTCAAATACTAGGAAAGCATTTTGAAAGATAATTATCTTTACTCAGATTTTGTAGCCTTACTTTTTATGTGAGCACAACAGTTTATCTCAGTGTGTTTGTTCTGTTGCCTCCACTGAAACTGGTTGCTCCATGATCTTACCATCATTACATCAGTGCTCCATAATGTCTGAGCTTTTCTGAGCAAAGTGTGCATCACGCAAGGGTGTTGGCTTGGCTCCAACTGCTTTATTCTTTTACCTGTTCTAATTGTTTTAATAATCCAAGTAGATAATCAAACACACCACATTGTTTTAGTTCTGTTGGTCATCTCTTTTCCTTGAGATTTTATTTTTGCTTAATTGAATAATATTTATACAAATGGAGAAAATTTCTGTTGAATAGGACTTTACAGATCCACAGTGAAAAATGCTCATCTGAGGAATATCCTTGAGATAGAAGGAAGTGATTTTCATGTCTTAGCAGAGTTGTGAATGGAAGCTGCAGCTTTTTCAAAGCAGATATTTCGGGGGAAGCGGAGGGCGTTCTCCGTGCGCACGTGCGAGGCACGGCCGGGCCCCGGGGACGCGTGGGGCGGCCGGGCCGGATCCCGGGGCCATGGTGGGGCCGGGCCGGATGCCGGGGCTTTCGCCGCGGTCACCGCCCGGCCCGCGGCCCGAGCCCGCCTGTGCTGCGCGGACACGCCATGAGCTGCTCCGCGCCCCATGACGGGCAGATCCGCCTCCAGCGGGCCGTATTCCTGGAAGGGCGTCTGGTCTGCGTGCTTGCCGGGGAGTAAAACCTGCAAGGGGAAAGGTAGCGCCGTTTAAATTGCCTTTGCGCAGTATTTAAAGCTGGGCTTGTAGGAGCTGTTAAGTTGTGTCTCCCGGGAGGTCTCGGTAGCCTGTGCATGTCACCTTTCCCAGAACAGTGTCGAGAATGCTTTTAGCAACAGGTCGGTGCGTTCTAGATGTTACCAGGAACAGCTTGTCTTGATTTAGAGCTAGGAAATGTTAAGATGCGTTCTCCCTTTTTCACTCTTACTGTTGGATAATTTTTTTTAATATGTACAGCCTTTTTGGTAATTGGAATTAAAGGAACTAATACTCTTGAAAATGACACCTTAGTGATCCTTAGTTTGTCGCTGTTGCTTAGAAACTTGTTCTTAATGTGTGCAAATAAAGATAATGAAATAGCAAATATTGCATAAAAGTGTTTTTACCTGTAGTAAGGGGTTTGTAACAAAATATCTGTAAACTTTATGTCCAGTTCTGTAGTTGTTTTTCCTTGGTTTGTAAATGCATGGTTTTCATAGTTTGGTGGGTTAAATGTATTCCACTGTTAAAACTTCTGCTTGTGATTAACTTGTAACTTTTGAGATAACCATTAAAGATGTATTATTCATCTTTGTGTTAACAAGAGTGATGAAAACGTAGGCTTTGGGCAGGTTTAGGCTTGGTAAATTACAGTTTATAGCCTAATGCAGTGTCTTTCCTGCATGCTAATCCCAGTGGTCTGGTTCAGAGATTCCTCCTGGTTTCCAGTCCCTCTCCTGTGGGTGTTGTGGAAGGTATGTGAAGGCTGCTCACACAGGAGTGCTGGTAGCACACTTCTGTTCTCCTGTGCTTCCCTGCCTTAGAAAGCTCAAGTGGGAAGTGCATCCGTGCACAAGGTCTTTCACAAAGTTTGTAGGTTGCTTCATTTAACTGTTGCATGGCTCAGCAAGGTGTAATTAAAGACAGCAGAGCTCACCCAGCTTGTCAGGCTGCCCAGGGAACTGGTCTGACAGTGGTTTTCACCAGCGTTATCTGCAGGGTATGGAGGATCCTTGGATCAGGATGTACAGGGTCAGGTGAGAGGAAGCACACACAGACTTTTCTGAAATATGTGTGTTTGCAGTATTTGAAGGGAAACACTTGCAGAATTTTACATATGAATATGTTTGTTATTTGTAAGCTCTTCCCAAGCGAACGGCGTGATCAGCGTTGGTTCTCCCATGTCCAGTGGTTTGTTGTGGAGCACAGAACTGCAGGGTGCCCCCACCTGCAGCTGGGACACAGAGCAGGGCAGCTGGCAGAGGCCTTGCTGCTCCAGCGCCCTCGCTGGTGCAGCATCACTTCCCCAGGACACATGCTTGATTTGTCACAGACATCCTAAACTTCTCGTCTAAGCTGGAATGCTTCATAGTGGGAAGATTCAGCCAAAAGACACCAACATTCTTGTCATATCTCTACAGGATCAGTTATGGCCCAGCACTGAAAACTGCTGCATGGGTGTTTTTCCCAAGGTATTTCTAGACCACCAAGACTGAGATGGAGGAAGAGTTTGGTGGGTTAGGAGGATGCTGCCAGTGCGACTTGTGAGACTCATAAAAGCAGTGTCTGAGAATCGTATCTTAGGCCCTCTTACTTTTCTAGCTCTGGGGAGAGGTACTTCTGTAGAGGAATTTGGACTTGTCTGTCTCTCATTACTTTTTAAATGTCAAGGACTAAGTAGTTTTGCAAGTAGGAATCTCTTAGTTCTCTGCTTTGTGCCCTGAACAGTGCATGTCTTGCAAAAGCATGCACAGTATGCTGCTCTGAGCTGTCTGGTCCAAGTATGAGTAAGTTTGTGGGTGAAATGATGCTAAATATGGGAAGCTTGCCTATTGCCTAATATTCCCATGTCAAATAGCAGGGAGATTAAAGATGAGGTTTATTTTGAGAGCTTTATACGTACGTGACAGATCCAGAGCTGGTTGTACTCGCAGAGAGGCACTTAGGGTGGCTGAGAATTGTGCTGTGTAACAGAAGCCAATTTTGGATAGCATTTTATTTAACTGCCCTTTACCTACAAAGGTATGGTTTATTTTTTCAAAACTGTGTTTATTTTTTTCAGATAGTGCTAGTAATTTCTTTTCCATAGGAAGGAGGAGAGTTAGGAGTGCAGGAAAACAAAACGTGTTAAGAAATATGGTTGGTACTTGTTCCACATCTGTGGAATGCTCAGGCAAGCTGTTTGGTCAGACAGCTGTCACCTTTGTCTGGGGACATTGGAGAGGACAGAACTTCAGTGGGAGCTCCACTGATCATAGAACTTCATCAAGAGGGACTGAAAATGTCTTGAGTATTTACATGGTACAATGAATTCTCAAATTTGACAAGTGAAGTTTGAATTTCTAGTCTTATTTGGGAAATCAAAGTAATTGCTTTTTTTTTTTTTTTTCCTGGTATCCTTACAAATGGTTTCGTTAAGGAAGCTGAAGCAGTGGCTGTGCTTTACAAGCCATGGGCCTCAGTAGCACAGTAATGAAAATGAAGAGTCACTGTCCTATCCTGGGAAAAAAGCAGGGTAGTAATTGTCTGAGCTGTGTTTTTCAACTTTTATAAAATAAATCACACTGTAATAATGATTACTGAGAAGGTCACATCCAGAAGATAGTTTTTTCATGAAAAATGCCTCGTTTCTCATACACAGCAGCTTAGAATTGTTCCATACACAGAGTTGATACACACAGGTGATCTGGGTGAAGCATTTCATAAACGCAATATTAAAAAAACCAACAACAACAAATGTCTTACTTTTAGCATGTTTTTACTCCCCTCCCTTGCAGCTTCCAGTAGGTAAATGCCACTTTAGAACAATGAGCAGAACTTCTTCACTTGCTCAGTTTCCATGTCAGGCGAGTGTCTGTGCCGTATGTGTACAACTGATCTGCACATACCATATATGCAGTTTGTACTGCATGGGGGGGTTTGCTTTCATTTGTATCTCACTGCCTCTTGAAGCTTCTTTGTGAGTCAGGAATTCTGTCTGCATGGCAGTGAAGTGTGCAGATCTGAATTGTCTGTTTGTTCTGTTGCAGAAATGAGCCGTCAGACCGCTACAGCCCTACCCACAGGTACCTCCAAGTGCACGCCATCGCAGAGGGTGCCCGCGCTGACGGGCACCACAGCTTCCAACAATGACTTGGCCAGCCTCTTCGAGTGTCCCGTGTGCTTTGACTATGTGCTGCCACCCATCCTGCAGTGTCAGAGTGGCCATCTGGTCTGTAGCAACTGTCGCCCCAAACTCACGTGCTGCCCCACCTGCCGAGGCCCGCTGGGCTCCATCCGTAACCTGGCCATGGAGAAAGTTGCCAATTCCGTACTCTTCCCGTGTAAATACGCCTCCTCCGGCTGCGAGATAACTTTGCCACACACAGAAAAAGCAGACCACGAGGAGCTGTGTGAGTTTAGGCCTTACTCCTGTCCCTGTCCCGGTGCTTCGTGTAAATGGCAAGGCTCCCTGGATGCTGTAATGCCACACCTGATGCATCAGCATAAGTCAATTACAACGCTGCAGGGAGAAGATATAGTGTTCCTGGCCACGGACATTAATCTTCCTGGTGCTGTTGACTGGGTTATGATGCAGTCTTGTTTTGGCTTTCATTTCATGCTAGTGTTGGAGAAACAGGAAAAGTATGATGGTCACCAGCAGTTCTTTGCAATTGTACAGCTGATAGGAACACGCAAGCAGGCAGAAAACTTTGCTTATCGACTCGAGCTAAACGGGCATAGGCGGCGATTGACTTGGGAAGCAACTCCTCGATCCATTCATGAGGGAATTGCAACAGCCATTATGAATAGTGACTGTCTAGTCTTTGACACCAGCATTGCACAGCTCTTTGCAGAAAATGGCAATTTAGGCATCAACGTAACTATATCCATGTGTTGAAATGGCAATCAAACCTCTTCAGGCCAGTGTTTAAAACCGTTGCATTTAATTTAGCAGAAATAGGGTAACCATCTTTGACTGTCAGACAAATTATTTGGTAGATGGAGGGTAGACATAAATGAAGGTAAATAAAAGGAAAGGCTGTTAAATTACAGGAAGCAGTTGCATGTAGTAACTAATATATTTAAAATAAGTCAACAGTAAACCACTGAAAATATATATACACCCAAAATGGGCATCTTTTGTATTAAGAATTGATTCTACAGGAAATGTTGTAAAATAATTCTAAAACTTGTTTGTAGATTGATTGTACTGTTGAAAAGGATACTGTTTCGTGTTTTTGTTTGTGTTTTTTTCCTCCCCCTTTGACTGACAAGCCATGTTGAGCGGTCTGGTCTCTGGCCGCTGCTTCCCCTCCTCCTCCCCACCCCCCTTTGTAAGTCACTACATAGTATTGCTGCTGTTTGTGTATATTTTTTGTGTATTTGCTAATTTTTATTAACTTCTAGTTTTTCATTAAATAAATATGACTTTCTTTTCTGTAATTCAGGTTTTTCTCTTTTTTGTATCTTTTTAAGATTAATTACAGGTGTCATCTTTTGATATGCATAATTGCTATGGTAAAACTTATATTTCTGTATGTTTGGTAAATTTTGTCTCTTTCCAGTAGTCAATTCATTGGTGATACTGTTCTTAATTGAGCTATTTGTGAATGTACTGAACTCGAAAGGAGTGCTTATGTTCAAAGATGTGTCAGGAAAGACAGCTCCTTTAAAAACAGGTCTAGATGTTGTTGTACTTTGAGTTATCTTCTAAAAAAATGAAACAATTATTAAGAACTTTCCAAATTTAAAAAAAATAGCAATTCACATTTCAAATTTAGAGATGCTTAGAAAATTGATTGCATCCTTGTATTTGTCGGTTTGCAGTACAAAGGAATACTGTATTACACAATATTTGTAATTATAAAAGCAGACCATTTGTCTAAAAAAAAAAAGGCAGTCAGAGTGAGATGTTTTCAGTCTTTTTATATTTGTCATTAAAAGATTACCTGGCAAATGAAAAAAACACAGCCAACTTCTGCTTTTTGCTTTAGCTCAAAGTTTGACACATTGATGCTCTTGCTCAGTTTCTTGTCTTCATGTCTTTTGGTTGTTACTAAAGCAACTGTCTGGAACTGACTTTTGTATCTCATTTTGGTGACATGATCCACATGACAATGCAGATAAATCTCTTCCAGGTGTGACTGACCAGCCCTAAAGGCTTTGGAAGGATACTGGGCTTTATGCAGACTGCCTGTATGTGCAAACCTGAACCACGAATGTAAACGGGATTTGTGTTACAAACAGACACAGACAGGAGCAGGGAGAGCTGTTCCACCTCAGCAGGAAGGAAACTTTGTCAAAGGGAGTGCTAGCGGACGTGTCGGGGAGCTGGTCTGGCTGTTGGCTACTTTTGTAACACATTAAAATACAGTTTATTTACTGTGCACTGTCTTAACTTTCTTATCAGAAGTTGATCTGTTAGGACAACTCTTGTTACTATTTTTGATGCATGATGAGGTAAGTAGTTCCACAGGTAAGGAACATAAAATCCATGGGTTGGATTAATAAAATACAGAAATAGTTGGCTTCATGTAGTAAAGTTTCACTCTGAAAGTTTGATACTTAAGACTGTTTGAACTGTGCACAGATGTAATTTAAAAGATGTACTGGTACCTTGTGACAGTAGATAAATGCTTCCAAAACTCCTGCAATCTAGCATTTTTTTCTTTTTGAATATACAGCCAACTGTTTGCAGTTTTCTAAATTCAGTAATTATTCTCACCTAATTAAGCTTGTCTGTATTTACCTCCAGTTTGTCTTTAACAGAAAGTTGGCTAAATACTCCTTTAGAGGAGCCCCATCTCCCTTGCCTCCCCAGTGCCTGCCTGGCTGAGCTGAGGGAATGTGGGGGAGAACGTGTGTGAGCTGAGAGGCCAGGGCTGAGCAGGGCTGGCCACTGCTGCTGTGGCTGGGAGGGTGCAGCTGGGGCTGTGTCCCCAGGAGCACTGTCACCCTGAACCCTCGTGCTGAGCTGCAGTGGTTTCATTGAGGTGCAGTGGGCTGAAGTCAGGGCTGTGCTCTGCAAGGGCCTTCAGGAAAGGCCTTGGCAGTGAGCTGCAGAGCTGTGCTCAGACAGGTTGGTTCATGTTTCAGAGGACAAGAGCTATAGCATAACTACTGTATGCTGACTTACTGTAATGTAAATTGGTATTGCTCCATTTGGTGTTAAATAATTGTATAAAACCTTTAATATCCATCGTCAGATGGAATTATGAAATTACCCTTGGGCCCAGATCCTCAACAGTATTAAAAGCTTAAAGAGTGTGAGGATCTGGTAAGTCAACCTACACTGTTCTATATGAAAAAAGGAACCATACTAGAAGTCTGTACAGTTTACTACCTTATCTAAAATAAATGGTGTATTAAAGCCTGGCATTGTCGTAACATTAGCTATTTATTTTAGAAAGTGCTGTTTTACTTTGCTGTATTGGGAGGAGTATTCAAATTTGTCTTTAAAAGATGAAACACAGTAGATCTTGCATTTGTCTGCTAGCACTACCTCCATGGTTTTTCATTGCCCTTTAAAAAAAAAAAAAAGGCCTTAAAATGTTTTGACAAATGTGGATGTAAATATTTTGATTCTGTTGTGACAGTTCCTGCTAGTTCTTGTTTGCAGTAGTGGTTTAAAATTAAAGCAGGTGAATGGTTTTGTATTGCTGCCTGTCCTGTTGTTTTATCCAGAATCTTTTCCAAGCTGCTGTGATTCAAGCAGGAATTGTTCTAGTGGGATAGTTACTATCTGTAGCAGTTTAGAGTGTGGATAGAGGAAAGGAGCTGCCACTGCTTTTACTTTTGATAAGCTTCAGCACTTTTGGGGTATTTTTCTGAGGGACACAAGCTGAATCTCTGCTCCATCCAACTGTTCCTAAGCAGATATCCCAGGGGATTGTCACCCCTTCAGAAGTTCTGCACTGCTCTGGCTCACTGCTGCACTGCATTACTGGGCTTAGTGGAAGCAGAACAAAAGGCACTGAAGTGTGGCTGCAGTGTCTGCTGTGATGGGTAATGCTTGTGTTTGTTCAGAAAAATCTCAGTTCAGTAACAACCTCAGCTCTGGCAGCAGGGACAGGAGAGGTGGCACTAAATGCCTGGCATCATCTTCAGAGTGCCATTAAACCCCTCACCTTCAGGTGGAGTCCATGGGGACAAGACTTGGGAATTGGAGTGATTCTTTTAACTTTCTGGGCAGCAGGGCCCTGTTTTGCCATGCTAGAATTTTTTTTTTTTTTTTAGTAGTCCTTTTTCTCTTCTAAAAAATGCAGATTTGTTTTGTCCCTGTGTAAACAGACTGTGCTGGAATTCCGAGCATGTCAGTGCTCTCACAGTGCAGAGCAGTGCAGGATTGTTTCTCATCTGTTTGGTAAAGGATTTTTCCCTCCTGGTTTGATCAAAAGCAAAGCAGCAGCACAGAGTTACCAGGCTGGGGTTTTACCCAGGGGGAAGTTTCTTTGCACTTCCCTACACATTTCTCATGAGGCAGAACATGTTCTGGGACTGGGGCTGTTGTCTGTACTCTCAGAACATGTGAGTGACTAAGTGCAGCTCTTAAAATAGTGACACAGAAGCAGGTTTTGTTTTTATCATTTTATTAGATTAAGTCTTTTGTCAAAGTTGTAAAATCTTTTGTAAAATAGGTGTTGAAATTCCCACTGAATTGATTACAATCAGTGCTGTTATATTCCAGGTAAATCAGCTTTGTTATCTACAAAAATGAAAGCAAAGCAAACTCTTTACTTTTGATTTTTAGGCAGCTTCTGGAACAGGCTGTTGTGACTGGTACAGTTTGTGTTTCATAAGCACTTTGGGGTTTGTTTCAGAACCAGTGAGCAAGAGAAGGATGTAACAACACCCAGGATTTGCTCGTGGGGCTCACCCTGGAATAAACAGTGCCAAGGGCCCCGATCACACCTGGAGCACAGTTCTCACTGAGCTTCAAGGGGAGATCGAGACAAAGCTAGCAAAGAACAGGGAGGCTGCCAGACTTCTTGAACCTTACATTATTCACACTGAATAAAGATTCAGAATTTTCTTGGCATTGTTCAAATGGATTTAATTTCCATAGGTGAACCTCCAAGCATCAGCGTCCCTGAACCAAGTGGGTTTGTAGTGGGTGGGAATGCAGGACATGCACTCTGCCCCTCCAAACCATCCCTGGGTTTTTTCATTAAGGCCTCATGCACACTCCACCCCCTGCTGCTGCAGGGACAGCTGTGCCAGATGGGAACTGATGTGTTCTCTCCCTTCCTACACAACAATTCCTACATGTCAGTTCTGGCATTGCTTCCTGCATTTGAAAAATAGAACAAACTAGAACCAAGTGCTAAAAGAACTTAACTTCATTTATTAGCCCATAGTGCTTCTCTTCAGATGCCTTAAGCATTTTTTTTTAGATTTCACAAACCTTATTTTCCCCAGATACTGCTGCTCCTTAGCACATCATTATTCATTATTATTACAGATATTTTGTAAATAAGTAAACTTGCACTAAATCAGTTTGCTTTTTGTAACAACCCCACCTATGGCCCTCTCCTGCTGTACATTATTCCCTCTAAGGCTATGAGCAGCTGCTGCCATGTACACACCTAGGTGCCAGACAGGCTAAGGAATTCTTTCTCATGCTCAAATCCATCAGGAAATGAGATTCAAGATTCTTTGCTGATAAAGAGCAGCAAATGCCCCTAAAGTGCAGTTTCAGGTTGTGAACTGCAGCAGCATCTTCCTTTTGATGGCACTGACACCCCCATTCAAACCCATTTAGCTCATAGCTGTACCTGATACCTAAACGTAGCTGAAAGAGATCAAAACTATGGAATTGGAGAAGGAAGCGAGGCTGTGTGCCTACAGTTTGCTGTTCAAGTGCTCCAGGCTGGCCGTGGCTGCGAAGCCGCCGTCGAAGGCGGCGTTCAGCACCTGGTCCAGGCAGGCGGCCAGCACGAAGGTCAGGTCCTGCCGCACGTGCGCCGCGATCTCCTCCAGATCCTTCTCGTTCCTCTGAGGAATGATGACTCTCTTCAGGCCAGCTCGGTGTGCTGCCAGCACTTTGTCTTTGATTCCCCCAACCTGGGGAGGAGAAGAGATAGATTAGTTCATTATTTTTATACATGTAACAAAATAGTTATTGTAACATCACGTCAGGAGTTAAATTTTGAGGAAAGGTTCTGCCTCATTCATTTAGGAAAGCAATTAAAAATGCAGTCAGTTGTAGCCCATCATGTGCTTAATGAGGGAAATATATTAATATGCTACAGTATTCATTCTGTAACAGCTAATAATGAGAGAAAAATTAATTTAGGAGTGCAGGTACAAGAGAGTCAATAGTGGAAAAGTCACTGCTTTTCAGGAATTTCTTTAACAAAAGTGGCCTTCGCTCTGTTTTTTTTATATCACGTGCTGAAATCCTAAACCTGCATCAGAACAGATTTTCAGATAAAGGCAGTGTTAGATTTAGGGGGAAAAGAGTCCTAAAGCAGCAATATCCCATGAAAAATAACTTGAGCTGTACAACAAAATATGCACAGCAAAGCAAACCTGTGCTCCAGGAGTGGAGAGGCACTGCTCCACTGAGACCATCTTAGAGCAGAAACTTGTAATTTTACAGTGCTTGAGAGGAGAGGAAGGGCCTGTGTTACAGTACAAAGGGCAAACCCTGGCTGCTGTGACAGGGGCAGAGTGACCCGTGATCCCCACGTGACCGGGCACTGCTGCACACTCAGCAGCAAGGGCAGCCCCTGGCACAGCCCTGCCAATGCAGCCCCTGGTAACAGCAAGATTGCAGACTGCCTCGGGGGAGGAGGAAAATGTGGTTTAATATTCACAGGTACCTTATCTCTGCACACAGCTTCAGCAGCAGGCACAGTCAGGGCAGGCTGGCTGCAGGGCTCAGCTGGCTCCCACCAGAGGCACTGCAGAACCCTGGACAAAGGCCTGTCCTGTCTCTCTGCCCCCAGAGCCTCCCAGGCCACTGCCTGCCACGGCTCCTCTGGTTCTGTCTCCTCTGCAGCAAACAAAATCCTGTCCCTGATTTCCAGCTTCATCCTCCTCCTGTCCATCTCTTGGTGTGAGATGATAACTCCCACACTGGCTGCAGCACCTGTGCCAGGCTCCAGTGGCACTTCAAACTGGACTCTGTTTGTTTGAATGCCTTCTTTGCCTTCATGCTTTGAGAAACCTTTATGGAAACCCCATTTGGCTGAGCCAATCCAAGGATCAACATTTAAGAGAAACCTAAAAGTAGATCCATGGATTCAGGAGTAACCTGTGTGCAGTTCTGTGAGAGCTTTAAGACACAACTTTTCACAGACACCAGAAGTAGCTCTGTACCAACAGTCTGAGGAAGCACATTAAGAAACTGCAGTGCAGACTCAGAGCCACCCTGCATTTTAAGCCTTTGAGGTTTCCTTTCTAAGCAGACATTTTAATGTATTTTCCCAAAAAGCCACATCCAGGCTGGCTTTAGCTTGAAAGGCAAAGCAGAGGAGTGGGGCAGTCCTGCAGCAGCCTGGCCTCTTCCACCTGCACCAGCAGAGACCACATTGCTGCTAAGGAATGATCCAGCAAGGCTCTGGATCCACTCTTTTCTAAGTGGCCATAAACAGATTTTATATCCAAAATAGGAAGAATTAATACAACTTAGCTCTTTTCTGCAATGATGCTTACTGGAAGAACAAGGCCTCTCAGTGTAATTTCTCCTGTCATGGCTACATCTGAGCACACCAGCCGCCCACTGAAGAGTGAAGCAAGGCAGGTTACTATGGTAACACCAGCAGATGGTCCATCTTTTGTGACAGCTCCAGCTGGGAAGTGCAGATGGATGTCAGTGTTGTCAAGGAGATCAAAACTTCCAGAAGCTTAAGGAAAAAAAGAATGGTTTGAATGTTAAAAATCTAAACTCATTTTATTCTGGTCTTTATTCTAAAAGCCCACCAAGAACTAAAAGCCTTGGCACTATTTACTAACAGTAGGCTGAAGAAAACAATATTGCAGAGGCCCTAGGAAAAAAAAAACAACAAAGAAATCCCAATGAGCTCTCCTACATCCAGATTCCTAGAAAAACTGTAACATGATAACCAATAAACTTGGCATTTGCACTGAGAAATTGAGAGTAGGGATTAATGTGCAAACCAAGGAATTTCCACATAGAATTTTTATGTCCCAAACCATCAATGTCAATATTCAGAGAACGCTCCACAGAAACTCACAATTATAATCAAGTGGAACTCTTATTTATGTCCTTTCACCTGTAATGGAGTACACGGAGTGTAAACCAGAGAGGTGAACATGCACACAGGTAATGCCTGCAGCATTTCATACATTAATTACATTCTGGTTTTTAACCTATCTAAACTTGCACAAATAGTGGAAGACACTGGTCAATTATTTGTTTGATCAGCAGATGATCAATCTAGAAGGCAAATTTCTACAAGTCCTGGGAGGTTCAGACAAAAAAATAGTTAAAATGTTCTTGTCCAGAGCCCTATTGCACTGCAGTTCCACAGCTGCCAAAAAACCCCAACATTCTCAAAATACTAAAACTTCGACTAAAAAACCTTTTAAGAGAACCTGTCAGAGAAAAGCTAGACTTCCATATCTGTCTCCATCATAAAAATACTGCTGGAAAGCTTGAGTGTAAAAATGAGTCAGAGGCAGAGTCTGCCACAAGCAAGGAGAAGCACCTTGGCACTGAGGCTGCCCACAACCTTCCAGGCTAGGGCAGGGAGACACAACTCACATTCTGCCAGGCCACAACCACCCTGGCTTGGCAGCAACTGGGAAAGAACTACACAGAGGCACTCTGGAGCTGATGTCATCCTCAGGCTGAAACCCCTTCTCTGTTCCACGGCCACTCCAGTACTGCCAGGGCTGCTCCCTGCAGTGCCCTCACCGTTGGTGAGCTGGTATCTCTTGGCGTTGCTGCGCAGCCAGCTGATGGCCAGGTGAGCTGACTCCTTCATGACGTCCCCCAGCTGCCCGGTGAGTGTCAGCTGGCCCTCCCCGTCCATCCTGCTGGCTTCCACAAACATGATCTCCCCTCCCAGGGGTGTCCAGGCCAGCCCGATGGCCACCCCGGGCTGGTTGAGGCGCTCGGACACCTGAGGGCAAACACGGCAAGCGGTTCAGGAAACAGCCATTACAAAATTTGCAAAAACAATTCAATAGTTGGCTTTGAAACAACTGTACCCATCAAAACACTTAAGCCAAGTGTCTGACCTCTTATATTTTAGTTTATTATTTAATGCAGCAGTAGTTCTGGATATGTGTAAACACTAATTACACAGCAGGAGCTGTATGTGGCACTTAGCTTAAGGCCATGGCAAACATCCTGGCCTGTCATTCTTGAAACCTTCCCTGCCCCCAAAAACACCATGAGAATCTTTCTCCTCAAAGACTTCAAGTATTCAGTCAATCCTGGCTGAATGTTTATGTGACTTAACCCATCTCCTGGAGTGTGTTTGCCCTGACTGTTACTCCTGTGACAAAGCCAATTTGGCTCCCTGGTGTTCCCTACAAGCCTTTTCAAAGGTGGTGGCACTGCCTGAGCTGTGGCCAGCCAAGCCCCTGATGTTGCTCCCTGCAGACATTTTCACTTTGGAACAGCAGAAACGTGAATGTGTTCCAGGCCAGGCAGAGGGGACAGAGCCTCCTTAGGGGTTACAAGCAGCCAAAGCCAAGGAAGCCACACAGCCCCTCCTCCTGCTTCTCCCCCTTTAGGGGTTACAAGCAGCCAAAGGAAGCCACACAGCCCCTCCTCCTGCTTCTCCCTAACCTGTGCACTGGCATCAGCACCCTGCCTTTTGCTTTCATTAGCATGATCAGGCTAAAAAGGCTCTTTCTTTTTCTAGCATTTAAGAAAATTGTACAGAACTCTGTGTTTCACTTTTATGGTATCAAAATACCTCACCAAGCATTTTCATCCTTGCTAGCATCAGTTCCTATATCCATTCCCTGTGTGTTATTAGTTGCAGTGATTGATCACTTCAGTAACTGCTCAGTAGCTCAGGTTAACAAAGTCAGTTCATCCTGGTCACACTGAAGTCCAACAATGCTGGAACATTCCCCTTTGCACTGCAGACAATGCTAGTTTTGACCATCATTGTTTCAAACATTAAAGGTGAGATAAACACAATTAACTGTCCACACCCTCTCTCAGCCCAAAGCAGCCATCAACAAGGTTTATTGATTTGGGGGTTTTGTCTCAGTTTTTTTACCCTGCACTCTGGATCAACTGGAAACAGTCTAGAGACTGTTTGAGAGCTATGGGGCAGAACAGAGCAAATGGGACAACAAATCAAAACCCAAATGGTTCTACAGACTCAGCACAGGCTCCCTCCTCCATCCTCAGACTAGGCAGGCACCTCCTCCTGCTTTCACAAGTCAGTTGAGATTAGATAAGAGAAGCTGCCTGTGTATAGGTGTTGATCACCTTTGGACCATTGCTCCTTGCATTACCTGGTGCCTCCAAAGCCAGGCCACCTCTCCTGCTGTCCTGGAGAGAGACTGCACCACCCCAGACGTGAGCTCAGCTGAGCCTTAGTGAGCCTCTGGCAGGCACTGGTGGCAGCTGTGAGGTCTGGCTGCACAGAAGCCCCTTGGAAACCCCCAAACGCAGCCAGAGCCACAGAACCCCAACACTCAGAGGAAAGCACCCTGGACTGCCTGAGACAGCCACAAAGTGCTACAGGGAGCCCCCCAAGACTGAACTGCTCCTGGCACCTCTGAATCATTTATTCTCACCAGAAGTCAGATAAAGTCTGATTAGAATAACTCCTTTCTTACACTTTCTAAACAATCTCAATTAAACATGACCATTGGAATCAACTGATGGCTGTCAGGTGATGAAGATGCCACTGAAGATGCCAACGGAGCCTTAGGGTTTGAGAACTTTTGTAGATGAGACCAAACCAGCTGTGATTTAGCTGTACCCTGAGTACATGAACATACTGCCAGATGCATTTTACCTGCCTGGATACTGCAAAATTTGTCTTAACATTCAGCACAGTCACTTATTTTAGAGTATTTCAGGTTATCATCTGCAGTTGTGGAGCTACACCAAGTCAGTGCAATAGACAAGAAGCTCTAAGTCCCTGCCTGGCAATGGGAAGATGAGCACCAGTTCAGCCACTTGCTGCCCTTTAGCACATTTGCTTTCCTTCCACAGCTTCTCCCAGCCTGACTGTACTAACTTTTCTTCTTCTCTTCTGATTCATTCCCTGGCAAATCACTGCTGGCAAAGCAGTGGCTTCCCTCTGAGGGAGGAGGATTTCCCAGAAATATCAGCACAAGACTGATAGTGCTTAGATAAAAATGCCAATCTAAACCTGTACTTTGGACAGGTTTTGCTTCTCAAAGACACCCTGATTTTTATCCTGATTGGAATTGTGTGTGTCCCATGAAACAGAGCCATTCTTTTATGGCAGCTTCTGTCCCTTCAACTGCACTCAAGTTATGAGGGTATAAACCAATCCTGATGGGCCTTCCTGTGGTGCCAACAACCTTTGCTACTTGAGCAGAATTAAGGGTTCAAAGAAAAAAAAAGCCAAAAAATCTGCACTTTCATTTTCTAGAACAGGTAATTTCCCTGACCTGCAGCTTCTGTCCCTTCAACTTCACTCAAGTTATGAGGGTATAAACCAATCCTGATGGGCCTTCCTGTGGTGCCAACAACCTTTGCTACTTGAGCAGAATTAAGGGTTCAAAGAAAAAAAAAAAGCCAAAAAAACCCTCTAAAACATCAACCAAAATCCAAGCCAAAAATCCAAATAGTTTGTTATAAACCCACTGGATATGTTAGAAACCCCTTCCCCCAGAAGTGTGCTGTGCTGAAACATTTCATTAAATCTTCTGCAATTTAAACTGATGAGATTATTATTTCAAAGCCTCACTGTGTGATTAATTCCAACATTTGTTCTGTAGGGAGACACATAGATTATTTATTTGTGATAAATGAATTCATCCAGCAAGTAGGAGCTGAATATTCTGTCCCATCTTCCTGCTGGGAGAGCTGTGCAGACAACAGCCAAGCACTGCCCTGGAAAGGTGAAAGATGAATCCCTGGGTCAGGAATTCCCTGAAGGACAACAGATCCATTAAGTCATGTCATGTTTTCAGTTCCATTTGCTCAGCCTCGTGCAGGTACTGACACAGTGGCTGCCTCATTGTGTCTTTGTTTCAGCTGCTGATAAATGGCAAAATGCAGGCCCAGGGTGAAGCTCTCAGGCCAGACCCAGCCTGTGACTGCAGAACAGAACCCACAGCAGCCAAGCTCAGAGCACAAACTCTGCTCCTCCAAAGAACCTTGGGGGGACTTGGGAAAATTCTAAGGAATTACACATTAGTTGGGAAAATTCTTTAAAATGGGAGTTATGTTGTTATCTGAACAATTTACGTGGAAAAAACCAAAGTGTGTACTGAAAAATATTCACTCAATCAATACAGCAAATAGTACATGGAAAGAAATCCTGGGCTGCTTGGGGAACTGAAATGTGTGCATTCATCTCTACTTCTATTTATGCACTAAATTTGCCTTCTAAATATGGAAATGTTAAAAAACCCTTTTGAAACAGAAGCCACAAGTTTCAATCATTCTTATTTCATTTTAGAGGCCAGCAGATCCATGGAATGCTTATCTGCAAATTTATGGCATCTATTGTGGACTCCACAACAAATAAACAAAAACTCACAAAAGATAACGCCCAGCTAGCACCCTGTATTTGTACACTTGAAATTAAGAACCTCACTTGGATTACTTAATCCTACAGAAAAAGACAAAATAGCAGAAATTATTTTCCAACAGAGACACACTATCAAATTTAAATGAATAATCAACTCCAGAAACAAAACTGACACCAGGTGGAACACCTAAGAAAAATCCCATATTAGCACTGAATTCTTACATTTGTGTCACCTTCCTGCTGGGTACAGAGGCTTCTGAGAGTTGGAAAGAACAAATGTAAGCTGCTGACAATTCAGTCATTTGCTAAAGAGTAAATTCTTATTTATGAAAGTAAAGAAACAGATCACCAAAGATCCCAGGGAATGCCCTCAGCCCAGAGGCTGTTGGTCATTTCTCTTCCTGCCTCCCACTGCTCCTACCACCATCCTCTGCCAAACCAATGGCACTGTCTCCTTTCAGTTTGTTTCCTCATTTCTGTCCCTTCCTTAAGAATCTCTTCCATGATAAAATCTTCATATCCAAAAGCCTCAGTTCAGGTCTAAAACCTGATTCATTCCTGAACAAACATTCACTTTCTCCTGCTATCCCAATCACTTTGCCCCTTTTTGTTCTTCAAGTCCCACTGGAAGTCTGGTCCTCTTATTTAGGAGAAAGTAATTGTAAGAGGAAAGTTCTCAGAAACAGAGAACAGTGTCACTGGTGAAATGAGAGCCCCAAACTAACAAACTACTTTAACTGATGGCATTTCCATAGAACAGAGCAAAACACAGATGGGGGAAAGCAAAAAATCTGAAATATGCCTATTGAGGAGCAAAGCTGGAGGTGCCTGACTGATCATAAAACATTTTAATAGCTAAGAGTCACATTAACCTAAAGAATGTCTGAGAACTTCTGGTGCAAACTGGAGTGGTTTTTAATACCCAAAAATGCTTCCTGACTTTAAGGAGGTATGAGGAGCAGTCCTTAGCACAGCTGCTGCAGAGACAGGATTCCTGGGTTCTACTTTTGGCTTCTTTCCCAAGACCACCAAACATCCCCCAAACAAAAGCAAAATTGTTTCAAACTGAAAAAACACCACCACATTCTTCAGCACTGCTGCAGGAACCTTTGCCAACAGAAAAGCCAGGGCATTATGACATTTATGTACCCTGAATTAAAAGAAAAGAGAAATTTCTTTAGGTTAAAACACACTTGGTGGAATATAAAGAAACCAGCATTGTTATTAACTTATTTTGAAGTTGTCAACATTGTATAGACTCGGTCCATAGCAATAATCATATCAGCCAGAAACAGCATCAAACAGAACAGATGAGGATGTTACCTCCATGTCGTACATGGGGGGCCCCAGGATATCTTTCAGAGCATGGAAATCAATTAAAATTGGCATTTCAGGTGGCAGAGCCAGGTCAGCTGTGTCACTGATGGATTCTGGTTTGGCATCTTCTGTGACGTGTTCTTTGCAATCTAAGGGAAGAAAATCTAATTTAGGATTTGTAATGGTCTTTCCTAGGCAGAGGAATTTTTTTAAAATCGTGACAGGGAAAAATAAAACATGCAATGAAAGGCTCAGTAAGTTCAGGAAAATGGGCTCAAAACATCTCTCACAAAAATCTTGTCAAATTAAAGATAATATGGCATGAAATGTAATTATTAAGCTTAAACATGTTCTAACTGTTCATCAAAGATAAAATTAAATCTAGAGCACTGACAGAGATGAAACTCATCAGCTTAAGTGCATTTTAAACTAATTCAAATAGCAAAACACATTAGGCTCATTTAAGACTTTACATTTTTCACCAGATTTGTGCAGAAAACCAGTATTTCACAGAATCAGAAGAGTTTGGGCTGTAAAGGACCTTAAAGCTGATCTTGCTTTAAGGTCTTGCAGGGACACCTTCCACCATCCCAGGCTGCTCCAGGCCACGTCCAACCTGGCCTTGGACACTTTCAAGGGGTGGGGCAGCCACAGCTTCTCTGTGCCAGGCCTCCCCACCCTCCCAGGGAAGGGTTTGTCCCTCCCTGCAGGAGGAATCACTGCAGGGTGGTGTAACACAGAATGTGCAGCTCAACAGGGCAGTTCTGACAGGGCAGGAGCTCCTGTTCTTTTCCTGAGTGTTTGCAGCTGTGCCCCAGCACAGAGCACCTCCAGGGCAGCCCTAGCAGCACAGGCTCTGATGTGACACTTCTCAGGTTGATTTTTGTTTTCTATGACTTTTATGCTTTGCACAATCATAGAAGGGTTTGGGTTGGAAGGGACCCTTAAAGATCATCACACACCACACACGGGGACACCTTCCAACTACTCAGGCTGCTTAACTCACAAAACTGACCTCTCCTGTCTGTTCAACAGCCAGCTCAGAACACAACACCTACAGGCCTTGTTCAGTAGAAAAACCTCAATTTTGGTGTAACAACCTGTGGGCTTTGTCTTGAAATACACACACAGAGGGCTCTGTTCTCTTCTTTGTTGAAGGAGATATTGCTAAGGTGCCATGCTCAATAACCAGTAGCAGCAAAAAATTCCTCCAAGGTCCAATTACCAGATATTTTCAGAAATACCTACAGGCATGGTACACTCCTCAGGAAGGGCTATAAAGCCCCAGCAGCCTGACACTTCTGAATGCAATATACTCAAGTGTCACCTAGGAGGGACCACACAATTGAAGCAACAGTTATGGGGTCAGAGGGGGCTCTTCCCTTCCTGCACTCACAGCATGAGTGGATTCTTACCTGCACAGTGGCTTCCTTAGCACAACTGCCTTCAAATCTCTGTTTTCTTTTTTAATACAGAAGTGAACTGTACTGGGAGCCACGTCCATGCCAAAGTCCCACAGCTAGCCTGCAGAGGAGCTGTTTGCATGACTGAGCTCCAGAACTGGCAGTCCCTGGCAGGGACTGGCACTGCACAGGTACCCAGGGCCTGGGGGCAGAGGGACAATGCCAGCAGGGAGTCACTTCCCCATGGAATCTCACCTGCACAGTGGCTTCCTTAGCAGAACTGCCTTCAAATCTCTGTTTTCTCTTTTTATACAGAAGTGAACTGTACTGGGAACCAAAAGTCCCACAGCCAGCCTGCAGAGGAGTTGTTTGCATGACTGAGCTCCAGAACTGGCAGTCCCTGGCAGGGACTGACACTGCACAGGTACCCAGGGTCTGGGGGCAGAGGGACAAAGCCAGCAGGGAGTCACTTCCCCACAGAATCTGATCCAGGTGCAAGGGGCTGATCAGCACTTCTCAAGAGCCCTAAGCAGTGTTTAGTGAAACACCTATCAGAGAAATGAAGAAAGCTTGGACAATCCAGCTGCTCCTAAGGCTCTGTGGCACTCTCAGTCAGTGCCTCCCTGCCCTGAGGCTGTCCTGCACACAGAGTGAAGACTTTTCTCCCCACCCCAAACCCCAGCCTAACACACATCTGAAGGCTGTATTACACAGCAGGGTACACCGAGTTCAGGACTCCTGCACCATATTTTGGATCCAAATATGGGTTGTTTACTCTCTTTGAATTCTTTCTAATTTTAGTTTGAAAAGGAGCTTTCTGGTTCTTCCTCTGCACATCAATGCATGCACAGTAACTGCAGATCCAAGAGCTCAAACAAGTACAGAAAAACACAAATCACTGATCTGATCTATTCACCATAACGTGAAGAGGTGGTCAGTGGTGCAAAAGCAATTCTCAGAAGGGATGAATGAGCATGTCTCCTTTCACAAGATACAAACTTTCCTGTTACTAATCCTGATACATAAAGGCCTTTTTACAGGTAATTTTGTGACTGTGCAATTCTCACTAACGCCTTAACAGAGCACCAAGACAAACACTGCACATCACTATTGACATGACAGCAGCAGCTCAGCTGGCATTCAGGACTCCAGTCTAACAGCTCCTATCCCACAGCCCCAGATCTTTGCACTGTACAACTCACTGCTCCATGGTTAAATCCCATTCCTTCACTGCAAACACTGCCTTAGTCACATGCCTGCTGTTGTTCCAGCATGTCTCTCTTTTGTTAAACTACTATTTTTGTACATAATAAATTCAAAGACATAAATACTGGCAAGTCTAGGAAACTTGACCTTGCATGCTATTCTTGCAATTCAGACTGCAATTTCAACACTATTTGATAATCTGAGATGCAATCCATATTTCAAAACAAAATTGAGTTTAAAACCAGCTGCTTTTGTTCTATACCAAGATTTTACTGCCTAACAAACACAAATGTATTTATGTCACTTAGCTCTGTATACAGCAGAAGAGAAACTCCTCATAAACAAATCAGGGAATTTGAGGATGCCTGCCCCATTAAAAGAACCAGAAACTCTTTTCTTTGGCTTTATCTGATTTAATGAGCAGATCCTGTTTTATGATCTGTAACAATAACAAACTCCAGACTTTTTCTAAAAATGTTAAAGTAAATTCTGGCATTATCTAATTTTCTGTAAAAGCATGCAGTGATGTACTACATGTAATTACAAACTCTACCTTTTTCTTTGAAGGAAAAAGCCATCTTCGTTTATCATCTTTAAACAGGTGCTGACTATGAGGAATCTATACAGACACAAGCAATTAAGATTTCCACTAACAATGACAAATTGAGTTCCTTACCTACCCCAGACTAAAGCCATAAACCACAGTACAAGCTAAATGGCATATTTATCTAAAACAAGACACTTCAATTCAGGTTTCCAGAAACAGAACTTCTCGTTAGGGCAGCAGCTTAATCATCTTACAGTTTAAGACAAGTTGGCAAAATAAACTAAAAGGTCAAAAAGTGCCCTTAGCAGAGCTGCAAACTGTACTAGAGGAAGCACCTCCTGCTCTGCTATTACATGTCTGATTGGTATTGAGCTGTTTTAACATTTAAAAATTGTAATACTAAAAATAAACAACACATAGCCCTCCCCAAGTAGCCAAAAATAAGTTCAAAAAACAACCAACCAAAAAAAGATTGTTTGTAAAATTTTCCAAGCAGAATTTGCAGCTACTCAAAGATCACAATGTTCTTCAGGAATCTGTCTTTGTAAGTTCCCAAAATAAAAGAAAGTCTCACATGTAAATAATGTATTTGTAATAAAACAGACTCCTAAGAAAACATACTGACAATGAACTATTAAATATAATTAAATATTTACTCTTAATAGACATTTCATGACACAAATACTTAAAAAAATTAAAAAACTAAGACTCCTTCCTTCTACAGATGTAATGAAAATAATACAAAAGTCTAAAACTTCCTCAACACGTAGCAATTTCTCATCTCCTCATAGAACAGACTTAAATTAAGCACTAGCAACACAAGTCTTAAACCCAAAGATTTCTAGCCATACTTACTGACCAAGACAGAAAAATAGAAGGCTAACATTTTACAGTAGTTTTTAACATAACACATACTGATTTGCTGAATTGCTACAAAAAAAAAAAAAGAACATCAGTAGGATGGACAAGGCTTCGAGTCTGTGGGCAATTAAAGGGATAACAACATTCTTTATTTGTCATCTAAGGGCAGCAGATGCTTCAGCACACAACAGATAGACTCAGAATTCTTTTAGCCCCTCCAAACTAAACCTCCCCCCCAAAACTGCATTTAGGTAGAGAAGGATGGGATTGCTTCTGCTGACAACAGTTCACATTCAAATCCAGCCATAACATGAAACTGCACCCTAAAAGTAACATTCCACTGTCAAACTTCAATCTTATGCACCAAACTTGTAGGAAGTGTTTCTTTAGGAAGGGAACAATTTCCTGGGACCCTACTCCTGTTTGCACCTCCTTACATGCTTAAATTTAATGCTCTGTGCATTTCCCCCCACAGCATCAGGAAAGTTCTTTCCACAAAATAACAAAATACATTCCATCATTTGTGACCTACAGTAACAATGTGTACTTGAAACACTTGAAGGTAAGGAATACTTAAGATAAATTAACATGGAAAAAAGAACACTTTAAAAATTAATTTATATTCAAGCCAAACTTCTCAGAACACTTATGCCTTTCTGACCTCCTACAGAGAAATAATTCCAAGGAATTTTTAGAAATTTCAGACAAAGGCCCACACTGCAGCCTGCAGAGCTGGAAGCTCTCTAAGGCCAGCAGAGCTCAGACCTGAGTAGCTGCAGTCACACCACCCTGGGACTGATGCTCAGCAGATTTCACATGTCAGTGCACATTGACCACTTTGGTCAAACTTGCATTTAATTTAAAATCAAGTGTTTCCTCCACAAGGAGTGTAACAAACTGCTCTGTACTGCTGGGTTATGGAAATTTTAAGTATGTTTAAAGCCTTGGTTTCAATGTAAATACAATCCTCATTTCATCACTTTTAGTTATGAAATATTACCTGTCCTAAATCTCCCTCTGGGTCTGAATCAGACAAATTGTTTTTTACTCTGGGTTTCAACTTCTGTACCATGATATGATACCTTAGTGCACAGTTGCTGCATTGTATTCTCAAGGCACTAAAATAGGAAGGAGAGTTTCACATATTTTTGTGACTCCTAGAATTTCTTGTAGTGTCAAAAGACTCGAGGAGTGTCTCATAAATCTGAGATAGTGTTTCAGTGAAATATCAGATAGCACTGCTGTCCACAGGGACGACTCCCCAGAGAGCTCTGAAAAATGCTGAAGTTCCCTGTGCAAACTCAACAACTGACACAAACCAACATTCCTGCACTCACCACCTTCTCCAGAAAGCCCAGGAATCAGAGGAGCAAGGGAGGCACCACAAGCTGCCCGTGCATTTCAGTGGTGCATTGCTGGAAGGGCTGAAGCCAGCCTGAGTCTCCAGCTCTGCAGGGGCAGTGCCCTCCCTCCCCAGAGCCCACTGCCAAACAGTGGCAGAAGCCCTGAAAACAGGTGCTGCCCTGCAGTTAATAATCTGATTTCACCAATGGAATGCTGGAAAGCCTGGGATTCTACCACCTAGTGTCCTTAACTCTTACTACAAGCCACCAGCCAGAACGAACACAACAGGCACCATGGCAGGATTTGGCTGTGCTCTGGCTCAGTATAAATTAAGTTTTAGCAAGCAAGACAAGCCTGCAGTCTGCCCTCTCCTAGTCACAGCTCAAGGCATACCAATGCATTAACTGCAGACTCACATCAGCAACACACAAATGGAGGAAGCAAAAATGACTTCCAGGTATTTCCAAGGCATACCAATGCACTAACTGCAGAGTCTCAGACTCACATCAGCAACACACAAATGGAGGAAGCAAAAATGACTTCCAGGTATTTTCATAGAGAAAAAGAAAAAAAAATCAAGAAATAATTCTAAATGAAACTACAAAGGGATGAGAACTTGATTAACTAATCTTCCAGAGTAATTCATTATATGATATAAAAATTCATCACCATGATGCACAACTGCACAAATGTTCACTAATCAACAGGAGAAAAAATGCCAAAGAAATCAATTTAGACTACAAGTCCTATTATTTGCATCAACTCGCAAGCATTTGGAGATATTTACAAGCTTTGTTTTGAACACTTGTTTCCAACGGACAGAATGAAAATAAAAGTATTTTTAAAAGGCTCCTACTCTCATACACTCCCAGCAAATAACACACTGTAAAACACACCAGGGCACAGTATTAGTACATAATAAAAAACACTTTGTAGACTGCACCATTCTGTACAAGTCTTTATAACAGCAAAGTGTCACTGTAGAGACACCTGTCCCTCAGACTCCCTTTTATTAATACAGCTTTTTCTTATGGACAGTTTTCACTTCAGAAGTACAAAGGCAACTCTCACACCTCATTTTTCTTAACTCCAAACTGGGTCAATCAAAAATGCCAGCATTTTGCTCCCTTTTGAAGCACTTGGGCTGCTATTTTCACTTAGTTTGGTAAGTTGCAAGTCCAGAACTAATTTTAACAGTGTATAATTTTAACAGTGTAAATACCTCAGTTGCAAGCACAGTGCTAATTTTAACATGGTAAATAACTCTCTCACTGGACTGAGATGTCTAATACAGTTCCTTTTTGTTACTTGCCTTAATAATGTGTTTCTTCTTACAGCACCATGAGTTGTGCTCTGAACCTACCTCCTGTCTATTTTACCAGAATGCTTGAAGAGCAGAATGTCTCTTTTTATTCAGCAGCTGTACTAGACCTCTGAAACACATTTTAGACACAGCTACCTACTTGGCAAATATGACTTGTCAAAATTACCACCCAGAAGGTGCAGTAGCCAGGACACCTGGTACTGCCTGGTGCTGGTGAGCTGGGCCAGCACAGCCAAAGGCTCAGCAGTCACAATCACAGAAGCATCAACAAGTCAGTGTTTGACTTCACAGAGTCCATCAGAGCACAGAAGGCAGAGAACACACACATAATATAAAAATAAAAGCATTGGTAAATGTCTCAAAACCTCTGCTTTTAATGCAGATGGGATGATTTAAACTGCAGGATTGCTGATGGATTCAGTCACTGCTACTGTGAGAGCTCACTGCCTTTAAGCCAAATGTTCAGAGAAAACCAAGCTGAACCTGCTTAGGCAAACACTGCCAAATTCAATGTTCTTGTATTACAGTTTTCACAGACATTACAGTGATCCTAGAACACTCAACTCACTTCATCCTTCCCTCTTCTGTTTACAGACTAGAAAGAGACCTACCTTTGGTGAAGTAGTTACCTGGGTATTTTTGCTGTTTGAGAGTTTTGTATTTAGTTTGTTTTCAGTCTGTTTCATGACTGGAAATGATAAAACACTGTTTGTACACATGGGAAACAAGACCAGAGTAACCAAGGCTGTGACATTACCAAAGCTCCAAGAGACTTTGAATAAGCATGGTCTTAAGAGGCACATAAAACAACTCTAATTTCAGAACCCTTCAAGCAGACAACTTTTTAAGTGTACAACAAAATAACCAGATTGAGTTCTGAGCTAGCAGGAACTACAGCTGTGCTTAGAGCAGAAGTGAAAATTTGCATTAAAAAACCAAGGAAGACATACACAAATCATAGCTGCATCCCTAAGACACAAACCAGATGCACTGAACTTGTCAATTACCAACTCAGCAGGCTGAAACGACTCAGCTTATGTCCTAAGTCATAATTCAGCACTAAAACTGTACATAATAATAATAATGTCACAGTAACTGCCAGGCTTTTGAAAACAAGAGTCCTTAAAGAAGAGTAAAATAGGAGAAAAAGTTGCTACATTAGAATTCCCTTTTTAGTGTACGACAAAATAACCAGACTGAGTTCTGAGCTAGCAGGAACTACAGCCGTGCTTAGAGCAGAAGTGAAAGATTTGCATTAAAAAAACTAGGAAGGCATACACAAATCATACCAAAACATACCAAAGATACACACCTTCTCCTTCCCCCACCTCAGCACGATCTGGCTTTGCTTCTTTGTGCTGCCCCTCTGCCACTTTCACAGCCACTGCTCTGCAAATGGCTCCCAGCTTGCGATCCAGGGCGCGCACTCCGGCCTCCAACAAAATAACCAGGCTGAATTCTGAGCTAGCAGGAACTACAGCCATGCTTAGAGCAGAAGTGAAAGATTTGCATAAAAAAACTAGGAAGACATACACAAATCATACCAAAACATACCAAAGATACACACCTTCTCCTTCCCCCACCTCAGCACGATCTGGCTTTGCTTCTTTGTGCTGCCCCTCTGCCACTTTCACAGCCACTGCTCTGCAAATGGCTCCCAGCTTGCGATCCAGGGCGCGCACTCCGGCCTCCCTCGTGTACCTGGGAGAGAACAGCAGGGCTGGGCTTTGCAAGGCAGGGCTCCTTGCAAGGGAAACACACTCCTCACTAAGCACACAGCCACAGAAAAGGCAGGGGAAATGTACCAAAAGCTTGGACTACTCTAGTACATAGGAAAAAATAATTTGTTTGTATCAAAATAATTGTGGTTGCTGATGAAACTGTAGACAAATGACTGAGTGGGAAGACAGGACTAACAGCTGGTGCCAAACCTTCATCAAATGCTAAGCAATGTCCAATAGCACTGAGCTCTTCTTGGACACACAAAAATTAAAAGGAAGAGTTATTTTAAAACTTAAAATATATAACTCACTGGAAGTTGAGGAACTGGCCATAAAATAATATTTTGTTTTAGTCTGTGGACTAAAAAGAAGCACCAGGCAATAACACTACACAAAACAGCCAAAATACTGGTCATAAAATACTTCAATTCATTGAATCAGTACACTTTTTCCATTGGAAATGAGCTAGTTTCAAGTTCAAAAGATGTTTTGATCAATACATTTGCTGTCATGTCTAACAAAAACCCCAGTTCTAATGAATAGAAGCTATTTTAAAACCCTGTATTTTAATTTTTTAAACCTAATTCAAAATCTAAACAAATGTATCCATCAAGTGACAAGGAAAAAAAAGGAAGTGTAATTTCCATTTTTTGTATGAAAATGACAGAAATATAACTTGGTTCTTTAAACTACATGTTGTCTGCTGCCAAGCCATGGCTCCACACAGCAGAGCCACACCAGCCCCAGGTGCTCCTGTTTATTCACAGGACCTCCCCACACCTGGGGAGCAAGAGAAAGAATTCTCTACAGAAAGGATGTTCTCTAGAGAAGGCAGGAGCCAGGGAAAGAGCAATTCCATAAGCTACCAACTGTTGAAGCTATTAAGGACAATACTTAAGATATATTTGTATTACCACTTTATAAACTGATTTATAAAAGAAGGCATTTAAATTGAAAGCAAAGAACAGATTTACCTGGTAATTATGTCCAAAGTGGTTACTTGGGGAATCTGTATTTGCTGTGGAGTCAAACCATGTAATTCAAGCTGTTTAGGAATCAAGTGTCTATGTGCAATTTCAATTTTTTCTTCTTGGGTGTATCCTTAAAAAAAAAAAAAAGCATGTATTTGTTAATAATAACTTTGCTTAGACACTACAATATAATCAAACATCTTATCTTTTACAATTCTACCTGACTGAATTTAAGAAAAAACCTCCCCCATCTATAATTTACAAGGCTGTTGGTATGATCCTTTGTGGCTATTCAGAACTCCATGCAAACAAGAAAAGAATTTTAGTATTTCAAAGACTCCTTTCTCCATTGGAATCTTAAAAAGATGCATCAGCCAACTGACAAATGAATCAGTGAAGGAACATATTATTATAGAATGTATCCATGTATCACCACAGACCTGGAACTGAATTTTCCTGATTGCTAAATACTTTTAAATAACTTTCTTGAGTTCTAATACAATGCTAAATCCTATTCTCATGACAGAAACCACAGCAGTGGCATCCTGCCTTGCCCCTTTTAATGACCCCAGCCATGCACTCCAGATTCCTGGCAGGCTTTCCTTAAGGAACTACCTTACATTTCAGCAAGAACACCCCAAACTTGTTTAAGGGCCTGCAAGAGGCATGCAATGAAGGCAGTGCAGTGTTACCTGGCACCTGGATAACCTCCATCCTGTCCAGCAGGGCGGGTGGGATTGTAGCTGTAGTGTTGGCTGTGGCAATGAAAAGCACTTGGGACAGGTCAAAGGCTACGTTCAGATAGTGATCAGTGAAACTGTGATTTTGTTCTGGATCCAAGACCTTAACAAGAATGAACACAAAATTCATACAATTGTTCAATCAGAAGTAAATAAAATATGCACATTTTTATTATATTCCATTTGTCATTTCAGCAACTTGTTTAAGGGCCTGCAAGAGGCATGCAATGAAGGCAGTGCAGTGTTACCTGGCACCTGGATAACCTCCATCCTGTCCAGCAGGGCGGGTGGGATTGTAGCTGTAGTGTTGGCTGTGGCAATGAAAAGCACTTGGGACAGGTCAAAGGCTACGTTCAGATAGTGATCAGTGAAACTGTGATTTTGTTCTGGATCCAAGACCTTAACAAGAATGAACACAAAATTCATACAATTGTTCAATCAGAAGTAAATAAAATATGCACATTTTTATTATATTCCATTTGGATCTGTCAAATCTGACTTTACAGTAAAGAAATACATTATGGATATCACTAAATCCTGGCCTTGCCTGGATTACTCTGTGACTACATGTCACATCACATGTACAGGTCAAAAAGCCACTTCCCCATGAGCTGTTCCTACTCTTTTCTAGAGGGGCTCAGCATTTCTTCAGCCACCAAGCACCTCCCCTAAGCTGCACCTCCATGACCTTTCACACATGGTAGAGTGGCCCTTCAAAGACTCACAGCAACCTTGGAAAAGCAGCCCACGTGGTCCCATGGAACAAGGGAAATTCTCCCAAGAAATCCCTGACTCCAACCCTCACCTGCTGCTGGCAGCTCTTCGTTCTCTAAGCTTACTTCTTACTCTCACACCAGCCCATGAGATCTCCTGTGAGACCAAGGGGAAGAACACAATCCCAGCCTTATCTCCTGTCACAAAATCACTGCCCCACTCTTTCTGCTTTGTCCAGCCTTTATTACTAAAGGAGGAGTACAAGTTCCTATTGTCCACGACATCCCAGGCAAGCTTTGACCCTTGGCAAGCCCTGGCCTTCCCAACACAATCATTTTTCTTTTTGTTCCAAAACAACAGAGACAAAACTGAACAAGCACTGCAGAACAAAAACACAGTCTGACTAACCTCAAAAAGCTACTGAACAAGTAGAACTAGGGCTTCAATAACTGTGCTGTCTTCCTGTTGCTTTTAGTAGAACTTACGTGTGGTAATACTAAACTTGCCTAGATTAATACATCTGTAGAACACACGGGTACTGAGATGCTGTCTTGTAGATTTTTTAACAGTGCCACAAATGGAAAGTTCATTGTACACAGCAATGTACTCCTGGCTTCTGTATCACCTGTGAACCACCTTTGCTTCACATCCCCTTGAAGTACAGGCACACTGTTCCTTCTCAAATGATGAATGAGCAATGCTACACCCACACGAACAATTGTCATGTCACAAATAAAGGGACCCATGCATCTCCTGAGGAACAGCACTCCACTGTCAAAATAACTTATCTGCCTACACCCAAATGAATGCACACAACCTGAATTATAGCCAAGAACAGTGTTGATAATTAAAAAAAACCAACTGAATTTGAGGACTTCTTCAATAGTTATAAAATAAACAATTCTGAATTTTCATTACTCTTAAATTCTCCTCAGGCTTTGAGAAGTGAAAAAAATATTTTGAAAAAATTTATGATCAGAACAAACTTAGAAAATTCTTCTATTACAGAATGCCAGAATCACAGCTGACTCCTAAAAAACAAAATAAATTTGGATTTTATTTTGAAAAGCTGCACAGATTTAAGAGCAGTTACACATTCCCCCTAATAGTGAAATCTTAAAACATACTGAAGCACATGCTTTGATTCTGAACCTGGGGCTGGAACTCAGTGAATGCCACTGTGCACTGGCTCTAAGCTATTCAAAAGCTTTTCTTACCCTCTTCAGCAAGAAGCTGCTGTCATTCACTCCCTTCTTTACAAAGGCAAAGGCCTTGAAGCATCCTGACAAGCCAAGTCCACTGATGCACAATTCAGAGGTGTGCCTCACCTCAGCCAGCCCCCCAGTCCAGCCCTAAACCACAGGGAGACACAGCAGGCAGGGCATGCAAGCACAGCGGCTACAAACTGACTCAAAACAAGCAGGTCTACACCAAATATTAGCTTCCCACTCAAAGTCTACTCTTGCAAATTTTTCTAAACTGTTTTAAACAGCTAATCCTAATTCAACTTACTCCTTTTTTTTAATACTGATATTTCCACAGAATTCCAGCCTATCAGCTGAAGTGTTTGCAAGTAATTCCAAAGCTGCTGAAAAACAATGTACTCTGACAGACCAAATTGCCATTTTGACACATTTATTTACTTGCATGTTTCTTTCTCCTTCTAGTCTGCAACCAGAAATGAACCCTGCTAAGTGCCAAGCTGGTGATTAGAATATTATTTAGGAAGATATACAAAATATTGATGCTGTACTCAGATGCAAAAAATGCTATCCAATAAAGATAACAGAAACTGTAATCCAAACCAACTTGGATTATATCTAAAAATGGGAATTATCTGAGATTTTTTTACAAGGGCCAGAGATCCTCTGGACTCATAATTCTTTGTCATGGTAACTGTTTTTTAGAATAAAATACAAACCCAATGCCCTGCCTATGTATTTCAAACAGACTTCCAAAGCAAACAGAACTGTTCTGCAGTTAGGTATCTGTCCTGAAGTTCAAGTTGAAAAGTTTTCCAAGATATTCAACTAATACAGAAATACAAAGTACAAAAAGAACATTCAGTGCACAAAATATCTTGGCTAATTTATGACAGATCGCTCACATGCATACAAAGGCTTCTCTGTAACAGCTTTTTATTACCACAAAATCCAGAATAAATTCCATGAACATTTAATTGCCTGGCTATGCTCCTGGTCTAATTTCCCTGCATACAAATAGTCACTATCAGGCACTTGGATCCATTTCTGTTTTCTTCTGTTTTTAACAGAGGTCATCTAAATTTAGACTAAAATATTCCTTTGTTAATGAACAGTAACTGGAAAGAGGAAGACATTCTGCCTTGCTGAAGCAACAGCTCTGCAGAAGCATTAGAACAGAACCCATATCCAGCAATTAGAAAGCACCAAGCTTTGCCACCAAGCTCACAGGGATGGCAGTTTTCTTCCTGAATATGCCTGTTGTGGACAGCAAGAATTTAACACACCTAGACATTAAGGAATAAAGGATGTGCCTTTCATACTTAATGATGGCACTTACCAGACAAGCAGCAGTGGGAACAGCAAATGCAGCAGTGAGGTGACCACTGACTATTGTTTGCTCTCCAGCATAACAGCCACCTCTGCTCACGCCAGATGGACTTTCCAACCACACAAACCACGAGAAGCAGATGAAAATGAAGCTATTATGTGCAGCCATGAGCTGTCCATGAGAAGAGGTAAAGCACCTGCTGCAGGATCTTTAGCCAGCAGTAGAGAGGTACAAAGATCTCACAGGGGAGCAGCCCAGCCATGGTTAATAGAGCAATTATTTCTCCAGATGTAGCTAATGGGCAATTAGCAGGGCTTACATAAACCCTGTAGCCCAGGCAGGCAGTGGGAAGTGAACCTTATGAGGCTCAGCAGGAAAAATCCATGACAGGAGCAGAGCTGAGTAGTCCTGAGAACGTGGTTTTAAAAGATGGAAAACAGAAACATCTCAAAGCAGCAATGAAGTACCCAGAATTCAAACACAACCAGTTAAACAAGTATTAATTAAATTTGTTTGCCTTCACAAACAATACAATAGAAAACCATAATTGTTCTCTACTGAAGGGCAGGAAATGAAAAAAAAAAACCTCATAAAACCCAAAGGTTGAATAAAATTACCAATATTAATATAGAGATCTGGATTCATGATTGGAACACTCTTTCCAAGAAATCCCAAATCATAGCAAACAACAGTCAGCTAAATAGAAAAATTTGATTTTCAGGTATTTTTATCCATTCCTTGACTAGAATTAGGACAGCTCAGTTCAAGTATCTAAAAGACAAATGACAGGAGAGGTATCATCAAACTCAGAAACAGGGAGCATTAAACTTTCAGGAAAGCATAAATAAAATCCCTCAGAGGAACAGCACATGGAATAATACATAATACATAATAATGTATTTATTACACTTCTCTGCTTGTTTTCTTTGCACTTTGAGGCCCTTTATGCACCCTAACAAAGTGTACTACACACCTGAGAAATGCACAGGTAAAGGAGCACAACTGTCATTTTTAGAAGCTAAAGAAGGGAAGCCACACTATTTTCTAGCACATTTAAATTACTACTAGTTCATGTTAACATGCAAAGATCAAAACAGAGCTCTCAAACCACAGCCTGTTCAAAGACTGATTTTCAAAGAACTCGTTGGCCTTGTCAAAACAGTAATTTTCCACTATCTAGGAGGAAGAAAATAATGACGTTTGTAGGAAGTCAATTGACACTTCATTTGCAGAATGTCATACAGCATCCAGATGAGCTCATGACACCTTAATTTAAGTAGCATTTTTCATATTTAAATCACTGCATTAAGCACTGTCAGTCAAAAGAGTCATTAGAATGACTCTGTAGGCAAATACTACCAGAACCACTTTCACCCCCACCTACCAAAGCTACCACACCTCAGCTGTGACAACTGAGATGCTTCTAGGATTATACCCTAAGTCACTTCTCAAAAAATGTGGGTATTTTTTATTAATGCCTCTCCTTTTGACTGAAACAGGTGCAGAACCATGCCAGAAGCAGTGAAGCTGCAACAGTGGGAGCAAGGCAGCCCCTAAGGCCAGAGAAAACACAAAAGAGAAGGCAGAGTGTAAAACTACAGCAGTACAAGGCATCTCTAAGCATGCACAGTACTAAAACCATCACTGCATTAGTGCTGCATCTGCCCTGGCAGCCTCAACAGTTCAGCCTGGCCCAGCCCCCTGTGCCAGCACCTCCCTCATTCTCTCCTTTGCTATCAGTGCTGGCACAGCCTTCTGCCCAGGGAAGGGCAATGCTTTGTCTCTTCCCCACACCTGAGGGCATGCTCCTTCCTCTCTCCAGCAAACTGCTAAAATAAAAGCACTGAATATGCACAAATCAGTGGAAAATGGAATTGTAATGGGATATCACATCACACTCCAGAAAATGGAAATTGGGATGAAGGTTTTGACAACTCTTACTGCTGTCTGCTACATGATACATGAAGCTTGCAAGGCACAGTTCTCAATTCATTTTCCTCATGACCACTCCAGTTCTGGCCTCCTGAAAGCCCAGCTAACCTAATTAATAACATCTCAACACTTGATGGGATTCACAAAATAGTCCAATAGTATCCCATTCACCAAAGTCATCAATTGCATCTACGGAATGTTATTTGTATCTTTAAGCAAATCAACTTTGACAACTCTAAAACTTTTGTGATAAAATAACTGATACATGCTTCAAAATTAGATTAATTAATATATCTGAGTGCCAGAAGTTCAGAAAAAATGCACTCATGGAAAACCTGACTGTCATGGAAAGCTAACACTCATCACACCATAATCAGCCAAACACTCATCACACCATAATCAGTCAAGGAGTGGGAATCTGTGACTTACATGAAAAATCTAAGTTCAGAAAGTTAATTACAACACTAATTAAAGAAATGCTCCTAAAAGAACATGCGTCTAGTCCACATTATGCACATCAAGAGCTTCAAAAATATATTAAAGTTATTCAAAGGAAGAAATTGAAATCTTGAAGAAGTCTACTTATTGTCTAGATCCTCTACAGTTCTTTCTTAGCTAACAACACTGATCATTAAAAATCAGCATCCTAAAGTCCCCCAAGTAAGTGATGTTTAGGGCTTGAACACTAAATACACAAAACACCCCAAAATCTATCCTTGTGTTCAAGTACAACTCGGTGAGATTTCTGTTACTTAGCCACTGTGTAACAGCATCTGCACTGTGCCCAAGGAACTGCAGAACTCAGCAGCTGATATTTGATATTTGAGTAACACAGCTGGCACTGTCAACTGAGATTTCTGTTACTTAGCCACTGTGTCACAGCACTGTGCCCAAGGAACTGCAGAAACCCACCATGTCAGAACTCAGCAGCTGATATTTGAGTAACACAGCTGGCACTGTCAGGCCTTCTTTTGCCCAGTGAATCTTCTGAGTCCAGTTTAGTTCTTTTAAAATCCAAATGAAACAAGGCAGTTTAACACCTCTTACCTCAAGCAAGGCTGCTGCAGGATCCCCCTGCAAGCTCTTTGCCAGCTTATCCACCTCATCCAAGAGGAAGACAGGATTGTTCACCCCGACAGTCTTCAGCCCATTGATGATCCTGCCAGGCATGCTGCCCACATAGGTGCGCCTGCAAAGGAAAGGGGATGGAAAACAGGGTAGTGACACAGGGAACAGGAGGAGTAACATCAGAAACATCACAAAGAAAACTCCAGGCAAAATAGAGGAACAAGAAGCACTGCAACAATTCTTGCTTTTTTTGCAAAAATTTGTGGAATACTTGTTAAAAATATGGACTATAAAACAGAGCTAATACAAGCAATTGGAGAAGCAGATGAAAATTTGAGTTCCATGGTGAACTAGCTGGACTGCAAAGATAATGACTTGCATTAAAGTGTATCCAAACTTTACAGCTTGTGAACATCTTAACATGTTCCAGTACCAGCATCCTTCTACTGTAAGGACAAGCAGAAGCAGATTTGGGAACCTCATTAATAAAAACATTTTCACTATTACAATGCTGAGATTTTGTCATCACAACAGAGTTCAAACAGCATGTTAAAAAAGAGAGCAAAATTCCAATTATGCTGAACTGTCAATGTCCCCTTGACAGCACGGTTTAATAAACACCCAGCAAAAAGAACTGTATTTACTGCCATTTCAGTAGAAAATGAAAAGCTGAACATTGCAATGAAACAAAAAATGACGAGTTTGAATTTATTTCGAAAATCAGTACAATCTTTTTTCCACAACACACACAGAGCACAACTACATTTTACAGATGTATATAACTCTTGTTTGCTGCATTTATCACACTCATTTCTGCTTGTGCCATAACTACTCAAAACACTATAATTAAGAGCATGAAATTCTAAAGAGAAAGAGATACATTAAGTGCTGAATTACATATCTAGCTCATGACCCTCACAAAGCAGACAAGCAGAACAGGCCTGCTTTGCCATACGATCTGCTTTACTACTGTCCAAAATAAACAGGATGACATTTACAAACACGAAACCAAAAATACCACGGGACTAATTTCAAAAAATATTAGAGATGACTTTAAATGTACAAAAAACCCCCAAAAAACCAAGAGAAACAGAACCCAAACCACACAGCAGTGGTGTCAGTTCCATGTAACATTCAACCACTGAGGAAACAAATTGCAGTACATAGAATTTAGTTTTAATTTAATTCTAGATCTGAGGAAAAAATAAAAGGTTTTAAGATCTTTTAAATAGCCAGCAATGCAAGAAAAAATCAGTTTGCCTGTTACCACCTTCCTGAGGCAGCTGCTAAAGACTGAAGCAGCCAGCAGGCAACAGCCCCTCACTCCAGTGCTTTTGTGTAGTCTCAGTCTGCAGCCAGGGAGAGGATTGCTGTCAGGGAGGGCTGCCTGTGGAACGTTCAGCACAGATCAGGACTCTGCATGGGGAGCTATGACACAGCCAGCCTGCCTCCTCCTCCTCCATCTGCACACCCACAGCCTTGCCAAGACAGGGAAAGCACTCCATAGAGAGCATTCAGAAAAGGAGAGACTCAATCGGAGCTCACACAAGTGAATCACTTACCAGTGTAAATAAATGTGTCAGTGTAGCAGTTTGGGCATTTCTTTGGTTTTGGGGGCATTTGGGGTTTTTTCAGTTATGGGTTTGGGTTTTTTTCTCTTTGTTGGTGGTGGTAATTTTGCTCTTCTCTGGATTGTTTTTACCACAAGGTGCTCACTGCACTTGAGAATAATTTTATATGCTTCAGAGACAATGCAGCCCAACTGTTTCAGTATTTTGCTTACAGCAGTAATAGGGTAACATAATTAGGTAAACATCAAACATTCTGTGTTCTTGCTTGCTACATTATTCTCAAGTGCATGCTTTAAAGCATCACACTTTTTTAATGCATGTTTGTGTTCTTAGATACACAGTTTTACTTGGTCCTTTTGAATCCTATAAAGATTTGAGCTATCCATGTTCCATTGAGTTTTAAGAAAGATTTATAAACTAAATGAAGGTAAACAAATGCAATAGTCTAAATCTGCAGTACCTCTTCATTTATTAGAGATGAACCACTACCTATTTTTTAGGTATAAATAATCATTATATAATCATTTATCTATACTAATAATCAAATGCTTGAGATCTCCAAAGTTATTAGCGGAACACAACTCATCAAAAGAATCCTTGGTAAGGCAGGCCTTGCAGGGATTTACATACAAAGCCAGCCAGAATATATTAAAATTACAAGCAGATATGGCTATTTATCTGTCTGGCTGTTAACCTTTGCCTTGTAAGATGTGAAACTAAATGCTAATGTTTAGGAACACTATCACTAAATGTGATGTTGATTTCATTATTTTTGCTAGGGTTGAAAGGAGGTTAAACAATATCCTACATTGTTTGCTCATTTTTTGATACAGTTTCTTTCCCTGCACCCAAAGGACAGTCAGCTTTCCCCACACAAAACAGGAAGCACAGAGCAGGTTTCTACTCATCTCATTTGTGTAGTAAGAAACGCTTAAAAAGCCCAACCCCTGGAGAGCTCCAAGGAGAGGTCTGCAACTTAGTAATCTTTTTATACAGAGTGAGAAAGAACCTTTAAACAAAACACTAGAGTGGTGCAGTCTGTGATCAGGAACCATGTATCCTAGAAAATGCAACAAAACCAGCTGGGAAATCCAACCTTCTTGGTTCTTCCAAAGTAAACTGGGAAAGCCTAGGAAACAGAACCCTTAAAGCAGTGGTAGTGCTATTGAAAGAAACAGGACTCACTTTCTTCATAGTGATCTCAAGACAAATAGTTTTAAGTAATTTTTAACTGCAGGGCTTTGCACAAGGTCACAGCCTTTTTGGGTTTTTTGGGCATTTTTTGGTGCTAGGCCAGAGATTGCATCCACTCAAGGGATTTACAAATCTATCTGTGCTTTGTACTTGTCTAACAAAGCTCATTCCTGTCATGGGTGAAGCTGTTTGAAGCTGTTTTTCTCTGGTGCAACAAGGCCTGTGCAGGAAAGTTCTGGTGAGGAATCCAACCTCTGCTCAAACAGGTGCATTTCAACAAGTCTTCAGCAAAGGCCCAAGGCAGAAGTGAACTGCCCAAGCTTTTGAAACTGCAAAGCAGTGGTAGCACAGGAAGGAGTGCTTCACATGAAGGTGAGAAAGCAGAGCTTCACACTTACCTCACCAGCACCACCATAAATAAATGGCACAATTACATCTTTCCTTTTCAGAAACAGAAAGACACACAACAGAGAAGATCATACATTTCCTGTGTGATACAAAATATCAATACTGAGGAGATTTTAAAAGCAACAAGCTTCTTGGAAAAAAGTTCTAAGTCATCCCTCAGAGTGGATTGTGGTTTGGTTTTTTTTTTTTTAATACAAGTAAACAACAAATGTAAGCCAACATACTTGAACACATGGTATAGATGAGTGATAAATGCAGACAACAGCTGAAGGACTTCTGATAAAGGAGTTCTGGTTTTGTACCCAGAGGATGATTTCACATTGGGAATGCAGAGCAATGCTTGCTACCCTTCACTCAGTCAGTGAAGGATTCCCAAGCTCCAGGGGCAGGCACATGATCCCAGTGAAATGGCCAAACCTGGGCAGCTCCAGTTGCCCCTTTACCCATCAGAGGGACAGCACAGCCCACCCTGCTGCTCTCCAAGAGCTTTGTCTGCTGCATGCCTCAGTCTGCACCTTTCACCAAGGGGCCAAGTGAATGCTATTTCAGGCACTCTTTCCTTGCAAGGCAAGCTGCAACAGTTCCTTTTGAATGTTCTGGTACATTTGGTACATTTTTCTACATGCTCAGTACATCAGTGGGCACATACAGTACTGTTCTCCTGCAATGTTAATGGAATTCTTAACTTAAGCCCCAAAGCCTAATAAGGAGCTTTTAGGAGAAAGACAATGTCTTCTAAGGTATAATATTAGAAAATCAGCCTGCTCAACAGTGAAACTCAGAAAACAACAGTCTGTGCCTCCTCCACTTCCAGACCACCTCCCTCTGACTGCCACCAGACTGCCAACATGGATTCACCTGCCTGGGAGTAACTGGAAGGATTTATTCACACAAAAGGACACTGCAGAGCTCTACAGAAAAGATGTAGTTCTAATCTGATTAAATCATATTCTGAGAAGGAGGAAAACTAACCAAAGCAGAATTTAAAATCCAGAGTGCAACAGGTGGGTTTGATTTTAGCTACAAAAAAACTGCAAAAAGCAGTTGGCTACAAAGGACTCCAGGTACCAACTGCTCTGAAGTTCATTTTTAAACCATACACTTGCTTGTTGAACAATAACCACACAGTATTCATGCTAATTCTAGATTAGATTTTCCATTGCTGATGAAAAATAAAATCTCTTAGCACATATTTCTCGTTGGCTAATTTAATATACTTTTTAATATTAAATTTATAACAGTTAGCCTCTAACATTAATTATTAACTTAATAATGCCCTCAAAAATGTGTGACAACCACAAACACCTGAACTAAAAAGCTTTTTAGAGGCTCTCTCATATGACTCTCCCTGTCTTTACTCTTTATGAGGTCTAAGGACAAGGTGGGAAGTTTGACTTTTGTTTATAATGTCAAGCTCAAGATATGGCTTCCCTGTTACAAAGGACTGAGTCCTGCTCTGCTCTGGAAAAGTTACTTTCCATAATGCTGAGTATTCCACAGCCTCTAGTGGCTTCACTTCGAATAGCACTTGTTGTTGAGTCACATTTTAAGTTGTTTTAAGACATTCTATTTTAGGTGTATCCTACTGAGAGTAGCTACATAGCCACTGGGCAAAAGTAACTGTTAGAGAGATGGCATCAAAAAATAACTGAAGCTTTAATTCACCTACTGCTGTAAGGAGAAATTTTATTCAATAACATGACTTAAAAAAGAAAACCTGACTAAAATCCATTAGTCCACATTTCCTACACTGCATGCAATAAGCATAAAATACGTGTAATGGAAACAAAAATGCTTGGCAGTTACCTTTCTCTACTGTCCATTCATTATGCCTGCAGGTGCAAGGATTGAGGAATGGACTAATACAAATTTAAAAGACTAAGTAGCAGATACATAAAGAGCCCAACATCAAAAACAGCCCTAAGGAATGTCATCCAAAAAATCTCCTTTGAAACCTGCCAGCTTAGGTGTTCTTGCATAAATCTCCTTTTGAAACAGGAAAACAGTGCACAAACAAGTCCACTGCTATCCTTTTGCAACTTTCATGTATCACTCCAAGTTTTGTCTAATCTTTTAGCAGCAAACATGGTTATAAAGGAATGTATTGCTACCATAGATTATGCTGGATAATTAAATCTTTACATCTCTCTTAAAAAGCAGAAATAATCAAGAGTTTGCATTAAACTTCCTACAGAATTTTACTTCAAAGTGCTAAAATAACTGAAGATGAAATTCATTCCCTATGAAAGTAAAGGGCAGAAAGAGGAGGAAAGAATAAAGGCTGTACCACAACACTAAACACCCGTTCCCATTAAAATTCTCTCTCAAATAATACCACTGAATACCAAGGAAAATCAGTAAAAACCTACCATTGTTTCATAGAAACAAAATTTCTCTGTATCAGCTGAACAGTGAAAACAATCAATACATTCTGCAAATAAAAAACTGCAATTAGTAAAAGAAGAAGTGATTACCTGTGGCCTCGAATATCAGACTGATCACAGACTCCTCCCAAAGCAATTCTGTGGAATTCTCTGCCCAAAGTCTTTGCAATTGATCTTCCAACACTGGTTTTACCAACTCCTGGGGGCCCCACAAAACAAAGAATGGGTCCCTTGAGGTTGTTTTTGAGCTGTCGCACAGCCAAGTACTCCAAAACCCTCTTCTTCAGCTTCTCCATGGCATAGTGGTCGTTGTCCAGAACAATGCGAGCCGCACGGATCTCCAGGCGATCTGGCACCAACAACAGCAGAGACAGCACCTTCACCTCAGGAATGAAACTACTGATCCCACTGGAGGCAGATACCTCAACAGGACAATCCCCCAACTCACACATATCACAGACAATGCTTTTCTAAAACAAAGGTATTAAAGTTCTTTAATTTCCTTCTTTGACAAAAAAATTAGACCTAAGATACACAGATTATAGTACTGAAAATGACACAGTACTGATAATGACATCCAAGGCTAAAATAATTATCATGATTTTCTATTTCTGTATTCATGTGTGTTTTTATTCACTGTAGCTACAGAGTTCAAAGTAGCAATCATGTGGGTCACACTGACAAACTTTGCTTAAAGTAAAAGCACCAAACTTCACATGACACAGCATAGTTTTAAAAGATCAAAGAGCAACTTTCACCAAAAAAACATTCTGCTAGGACATGACAGTCAACAAACATTTTACTCATTTGGGGATTCTTTGAATAATACTGCAAGCTACATGTAGGCAGATCTTTTTACAATTTAATGATTAAAGAAAATATCTACAAGATTTGTAAACAGCCAGGGCTCTATTTCAAACCAGTAACAACTCTTCACTACAAACACCACCAGAAGGGTAGACCTGGACATGCAGGTGTGCTAAGTTCACCTTGTGCAAAGTAATGTTGCCCACTTAACCTACATGTGCTGGTCAGTTGGTCGTGCTTGGTTTCTCACTCTTCCCTCACTCTCCATTTTTGCACACTGTATCTGCATTAACAGTGTCACCCTCTACTCACAACTCCAAAAACTATGGTGCGAAGCAGACAAGGACTCAGTTTTTCTACTGCACCCCAGGCTGTAATTAGTAAAATTAACTAAAATTGCGCTTTTTTATCCTTTTGCTTCTTACAAAAGAAGCTTAAGATAAACCAGAATCTTCTTCAGAAAGACTAATGTTACAAAAATCTTCAAAAGGGTTTTTTGTCTGACAGATAAAAACTAATTAGATGTTCATTTCTCTGATACATACTGGCACAAATTGTAATCAGTAACACCTTCATTTTGTAATTAAACTATTCTTAACACTTTTTAAATCCACATTCTTAGATATATAACTGAGCTATACAGGGTATTCAGTGTACAGATCTCACTGAAATCTAAAGGTTTACCTGGCTTACAGTAACTTATCAATAATGTTTTTACAAGGCAGAACTAATTCACAGTGTTCACATGACAGTTACTTGTCCTAAAATGTTTGTGTATGAGAATCACCACTAAGAGAGGGGTTTACCTTTTGTACTCTTGTTCCATGGCAATTCTACCATCAGTTCCAAGTAATTTCTTGTCAAAGCATATTCTGGCATTGACTGAGGCATCTTCTTTAATCTGGAAATGTAAGTACAGAATTCAAAAGGCCAACCAGAAATTAAATGCAAAGGAAGCCTCTACTGGACCATAAGGCAGCAATTGCTGCCTGAGGTTTAAAATCATTTCAAAAACACAACCAACACAAATATATATCAAACAGGAAAAGGTCTGCAAGATTCATTCTAAATTTTAAAAGAAATCAAGCCTCCTACCTTTTTATTTCTTTAAGACAAACTTTAAGAGCTTGTTCTGACATGCTGGATGTTCTGATCTTTTTTTCTAGCATAACAACATCATCATGATCTTCTTCTTCCTCCTCATCTTCTGTAATGCTTCCATGAGTGATTCTTCTGTTAGGACGAATAGCTACAACCTGTGCAATGGAAACAGAGCCACAGAATTGCACCAGATCTTGGTTTTTAAATAAGCTGTGTACTTTGGCTTTGAAGGAAAATCAAGGCAAAACAAGGTAAGGTGCACAGAAAAATTCAGAACTCTAGAAAGTTTTAAATCCAGAAATTAACTTCAGAAAGAGTTACTGGTGCTACATTAAAAAGTTACAGTTCTTTATATATTTTCTGAGTAAGTTTATCATAGATCTTAAACTTGCAAACAACACAAAACAAGAACAAAACTGAAAGCAGCTATTTGTGATATTTCAAGCACTGCAGCCAATCATATTTAGCAGAAAAATGGGTAAGTCTCTCTTATCGTTTTTCATTTCTCAATGACTTTCCAGTTACTAAACTATTTAAGAGCAGTTAGATGAAGCAAAAGTGAACAAGCTCCATTTGACAACACCCATTCTTTATCTGTAGTTAAAAATCTGTCACTCATCTGCAATGCCATCAGTAAACAATCCACCTTTCACTGCACAGGCCAGAACTCACTGTGTGCACACCATGCACGTGAAATGACTCTTCAGAGGAATCTGAGCACTCATTTAATGTCACAAAGTGCTCAGATTAAAATAAAAATTAAATTAAAAAAAAACAAACAAACATTAAAATAAAGCCTAGGCAGTTTTAAACAAATATTTTGTCTTTTGTGTATCTACCAGCCAAAGTTGACGGCTATGGCTACACATTAAAGATGCAGATTAAAATCATGCATTCATTAGCCTGTTTAAAAAGTGCATCTTAGTACTTATTTAGGATGTTTAAGTATTCCAAATTTAAAGCTCCATACCCTTTTATCATCATCCTGTTTGGATTTTCTTGTTTTCTGAAGCAGCTTCAGGCCTTCAATCTGTCTAACAAGCAGTGGTATGGTCATCTTGAACCGTTCTTCCAGCCTAACAGCATCTAAAATCTAAGAGCAGGGAGTGGTAAGCAGCCAGCAAGTTCACAGATGAATCCTCACTCTGGGGAAGGGAACGTGGAGGCACTGCTACTGCCTTTTGACCAGAGGTACAGAATAGATGGATTTAGGAAAACAGGTAGCAAGAAAAGCAAGGAGAATACAGTACACAAAATCTAGCCCTCAAGGGTCTGTGTGCCTGAACTACAAAGCACTTTAAACTAGAGGAAATTCTCTTATTCTGTCTAGTTTTAAAACATCTTAATATTTCAGTTGCATTTTCTGTGGCAAACATCTATCAAAGTCCTATTTTTCAATTACTGGGCCTCAGGAAAGAGATGGCCCTGTTCAAAAAATTACAGCATCATCTCCTTGGGTAACCGAGGGGAAAAAAATCCCCTTGTGCCTTAAGGTTTTCATTCAGAGATTTTTTGTTTATTTTGGTTTTTTCTGATATTTTGTATACAATTCCATTTTCATATTAAATGAAGTTAATGTGTGGAAATGGGTAGAATTCTGCTCCTCTGTATTTCCACAGCTTCCATCAGCTGCTCTCTTCTTTAGAACTTCTAATAATGAAAAAGTGACACACTAATCCCTAATGTACCTTCCTCCAGCAGGATATTCAGCTATAGTACACATCTTCCCTTAAGATTACTGCATTAATTTCTACTTGTGGTGCTTTGAAAGAACCCAACACACATTCAATTCCAGGTGCAGCATGAGCAGAGAAGAAAAGGAACATCTTCCAAAACACAGCAAGCAAATACAGAAATCAGATGAATAAGCGCCAAGCCATAAAGATAATTTTTGCACAGAATTACTTTGACATATGACAGAAATTTAACCACTGTCTCAGTGTTTAAAGAAACCCAAACTTCAAGATGTTTTTAAAATACTTAAATCTAATACTAAAAGTATTTTAATTCTGAAGTTATTAGTATTATGATATGTATAATGATCAGTCAGCTGGGATAAATATGCAAAGTTTCAACCCAATCCGAAGAAAGATTTATCATCCTTACTATGGGAAGTCCATGCTCTACTTATTAAAGTTTAATAAAATGAACCATTTCCAAGATTTCCCAACTAGATCTATTTACCTTAGGCAAGTTCTGCCACATGCATACATAAACACTTTAAACAGCACCATCAAACCATTTTGCAAGCATTCATGCTCAGCTGTAACACAAATCCCTGCTGGCACAATGTTATCTCTGTACAGTCACAAGTGTAAGCAATTCCAAAATTACCTAAAAGTGACTGACTCTAAAAGACAGCAACACCTAACTAGCACTAAAGGCACTGAAGAAGACAGTACCTGCAGCTTCTCTTGGTTGGTAGTTCGGATGATAGAGGTCAGGATATCTGGCAGAGCTTCTCTGGGCAGATTGTCCAGGAGGCGCCGGAGCTTTGCGACTGCAGGCACGGACATATCCAGCATTTCAACCAGCTACAACACACAAGGAACAATGCTAGTGGCTGCTGGGTTCCTCCTGGAATCATCTCAGTGCCTCCCTGACCTAAACACAACTGTGTCTTTCAGTGTGAAGCATGTCCAGGTACTTTGTCAAAAAGGTTCTGAAATAAATTCACCAAAATTTCACAGATGAGGCACTAACTCAGCATAGAGCACCAAGACTTTGAGCTTTCTGCTTGTTTGAGAAGTTCAAAAGTATCATTATGATTTGCAACTTTTTTTCAGTACATACATCTCCTATTTCCCCCACATACCCAGATGAAAAACTTCCCCATAACTCTTCTTCACTACATCTTTCAAATTCTGATTCATTATGTTTGTATCGTATATATTTTCTTATATCTCTGTAAAAATTAATCAAATCTTTTACTAGAATGTGTCTATAGTATTGCCACATATGAAACACCAACTTATCATAGCACCAACACAAGCAGTTGCACAAGATCCTGCTGCAATGAGCTGTGCAAACACCCTGGAACTTGGCACAGAAACCTCAAGCTGTAACAGTTACATTTGTTTTGTAGCAGAAATACTGAAACTCTACTTGTCACTGAAACATAGAGGAACTGGAGAAACAGAAGGGCAGATAGAAAACAAGTAAAGAGCCTAAGTATGCCCGGGTTATGTGACACACAAGAATAAAACAAATTACCTGTACTGCATACTTGTAGAATTGCTCTGACAGCTCTCCAAGCTCCTCCTCAGATTTATGGCCATTAGTGAACTGCTCCAGTCGATCCAACTGCTGCACTTCAGCAACGGGATAGGGCTTCTCCTTCAGCAGCTGCAGGATCTGGAAGCGGCACAGGCCCGTCACCAGCAGCGTGTAATGGGGCTTGGGCCAGTTGCTACCAACCACCTGAACTGCCAGGGCAGCAGTGCCAATCCTAAAAACAGATCAAATCTCGTATTATCTGTCACTTCCACAGAGCATCTGGTGTGCTCCTTATCAGAGGCAACCAAGCTGTAGGTTGTAAGACCCTGATGGGACATAGCTGCTATTGTGAAATTAAATGAAATTATCCAATTCCCTTTGTAACACAGATTACAAAACCAAACCCTGAAACCTGAACACAAAGGAGTTAACTGAAAAAATGAAGGTACTGTATTATCAGTCATGCAATTTAGAAACATGTAATTTTTTCATAATAATGGATGTGGCTGTGGACAGGCACACTGACATTTCTGCTTAAGCAATATGCACTGGGAAATGGGAGTGTCTGTAAATGACAGTTCTCCCCAGCCTTGAACTGAATCAATATTTTAGATCACCGTACCTACTGAAGCAGATTTACAACAGAAGTTATTTTCTTGCAACATCTGACTAAGTCCACTGATGGGATAAAGTTCGGAGAGTAAGGGTTACATCATGTTAGCTTCACCAGACAGAAATACAATTTGTTTTTATTTTACGTGAACTAAGTCAACATCCATGTTACCTATTAGGCGAAACCTATGGTTAACAGCTGCGACAGCCCTAGAGCTGCGTTCTTTCGTCTTATTTCGCTCTTTAGCCTCTTTTCCAACTTCCCCTGGGGCCAGCCCGTCCCGTCCCGGGCCCGCGGCTCGGTTCTGGCCAGGTTTCCGGGGGGCACAGGGGATTCCCGGGGCGGCCCCGCGGGGTGACCCACGGCCAGCCCCACCGGGCTCGGGGCCCGCAGGCCGCGGGGAGAGCCGGCCCGAGCCGCACCTGTGCAGGCTGGGCAGGTCGTCGCAGTCGGAGGTGGGGTCGCTGGTGTTGGGGATGACGCCGATGATGGTGCTCCGCAGCGAGGTGCCCTTCAGCAGCCGGCTGCGCACCAGCTGCATGTTGCGCGGCGAGTCCACGCTGGTGCGCATGGTGGAGCCGGGCAGCAGCACGCTCTCGTGCGTGAGCAGCAGCGGCAGCCGGCTGGGGATCTGGATGGCGCTGCCCGCCGCCATGGCCGCCCGCGCCCCTGGCCCTGCCCGTGCCCTCAGGCCGGCCCCGCCGCCATGGCAGCCCGGCCCCCCGCGCGCCCTCCCGCTGCCGCTCCCGAGGCCTCTCGGGTCCGGTCTCTGCAAACACGGAGCCGAGCGGATTCCCCCTCAGTGCCCCGAGGCCGCTGGGCCGCCGGCAGGTGTCAGGCTGGCACTGGCAATGGGTGTGGGCTGAGCGCTCAGAACGAGTGCTGAGCGCTCCGACATTACAGAGCGAGCGTGTGGCAAATCGTCTGTGAAGTGGGACGGCTACGGGGTGAAATCCCCTTTTTGGTTGTTTTTTACACAAATCTGCTCTCCCGCACCCGTGCTCCGGGTGGAAGGGCTCAGCACCCCGGTTCAGAGTCCCAGAGTCGTTCGGGCTGGAAGGAGCCCGGGAGGTCACCCGGTGCCGCCCCTGCCAAGGCAGGGCCACCTGGGGCAGGGGCACAGGAACGCGTCCCGGCCGGTTTGAAACGTCCCGGAGCGGGACACGCCACGGCCTCCCTGGGCAGCTGTTCGGGCTCTGCCCCTCGTGGGAAGCAGCTCCTGCTGCTGAGGAAGCGGAGCTGTCCTTCCACGCGCTCGGGCAGCCCGGAGGGCAGGAGGAGGTGCCGGAGCCGACACCTCGCTGCGGGCCCAGGGCAGCGAGGAGCAGAGCCCCGCCGGCGCTCCCCGTTCCCGCCCGGCCGCCTGCCGAGGCCCCGCTCACAGCGGGAATTCCGCTGCCACAGTGATGCTCAGGCGCCAGCCAGGCCACAGCCCACTGGGACAGCGAGACAAAACAGCCCAGGTGAAAGGGCTCCAAGGCCCTGTGGAGAGTTCCGACAAAAATGTGGGGTTTAGAAACTTTCCTTTTTAACTTCTTTCCCCGTTGGTAAATGAGGTGCAATATCAAAATTGCATAATGCAGTGAACTACGTCAGCCAATCTCTTGTTAATCTCTGCCTTGCATGATTCCTGTTGAACAAAGGTAATCCTGTACAGAGGGGAAATCACAGTAGCAGCAAACTGACAATTTGAAGTGCAAAAGGATAGCTGCAGTAAAAACCTTGCTAAATCATGGGGTTTATTAAAACCTTCATCTGTTGGTTTACTGGAAAATGCAAGGTAATAGGATATATGGAAATACCAACAATATATTTAAATGCAAGAAGTTATTACAGCTGAGAAAAATATCTTCTAAAGCTTCCACTTCCTACCTAAACCTACCTTAGGAAGAAGCTGGAATTTAATATACTATTCAACATGACATTTAGAAAACATTTATATAAAAGGGCACATAACACATGTGGAAAGTGTTTTGTGAATTTCCCAATGTTAAATATAATTACTCTGTAAACATATGTTCAACACTTACAAATGTTTAAGCATCTCTAACTATATTTGTTTGGAATGTGAACACAAACTAAACCTAAAGGTTAAATATTTGCTCATCATGTTTATTGAGTAATTTTCTCAGTTTGAGTATTTTGATTAAAAAGAATCTACAAATGGCATCATGTTTATTCTGCAGACTACCGTTTTCTACTTCCTTGAGAGATTACTGGTGGTAATCTGTGGTCATTAACAATAGTTTCTTAATTAATTCTGGAGCTGTATCAAAAATTTTCAATTATTATAATTTGTTTTAAATGCCTTTCAGTTTCTCCTGAACAATTCTTAATACCCAGGGCTGTGTTTTACAGTGTGTGCTAAGCAAGACTACAGGGTCACATCCTGATTATGAAGTCGAGATAGTACTGGATCCCCCAAATTGTATTTTGTTTAAATACAAACATCAGATTTGAGCAACAACCTTTCAGAATGTTTTTCTAGACTAGCTGAACATTTCTTGACACCTGGAGAAGCAGTGTAGCAGTAAGTATTAAGATATGCCTCGAACTCGGGGAATATAAAAGGAATAATTGCCACATGGTCTGACCTCCTCTAACTCTCACCAACTTGTGCATCAAGCCCATAGTTTTTGACTTACATTGTATCTCAAAGGCTCAGCCTTGGTTATGAGTGACTGCAAGAGAGCACCTACCACCTTTATGGGTGTGCTGTTCAGTAGTGGATTACCTGGTCAAAATCTGCACCCTGCACATTTGACTTGTACTCTTGGCTTCCAGAGACTGACTTCTGTTGTATCTAACAGACTGAAGAGTTGCCTGCTGTAATAAAATCATTCTTCAGTGAGCACGACCAGTGCTTCATGTGTGAGTCATGGCTCAACTTTGAGCTTCTCTTTCTCATTTTTTAAATAAAGTCTCATCCTCCTTGAAATGTGGGTAGCCTGAAACTGCAGTAATCATCTTGAAAATGTTATATAAATGTCATATAATACCCTTTTTGTGTTTCCATTCAATGTGAAATCGAGTGTGAAGGTTGTTTGGCTGCAGCCCCTCTTCACACAGCTCAGGAAGTCCTGCTTTGGTCCTGCAGCACGAGGAGCCTGGCTGAAGGAGATGGGTGTCAGTGCAATGGGGTGAGGACAGGGACACTCTACCAGATGGTGGAGTGCACCTGTGCTCCCCAGTTAGAAATCCGTGTCCTGCAGGGTCCCCTGCTTCCTCTCTCTGAAGCTGGACTGACACAACAGCTGGACCCCACAGAATTTTCATGGATAGAACAGCTGGGCACTGGTTTAGGTGCCAGTTAAGCATGTAAGTAGTGGTATTCATTTCATGTGCTTCAGAGGCTGACAGGATAGCCATGCTCTTCCTGAGCTCCCTGGGAGACCATAGTAAGGATTTTGCAGTAATGATCTTCTCAAGACCTATTTCTTTAAAAAGGATTTCAATTCACAGATATCTATATTTTATGCCTGTAAAACTCATATATATTTTCCTCTCCCCCACCTCTGCATTATTTCTATTTACACAAAGAGAAGAGAGAGCTCAGTATTTCCAAAAACCAAGACCAAGCTACCTCACAGTGAAGACTTGAGGTTAATGTGTTTGAGATTAAAGCTCAGTAATTTTCTCCTAAGATGTGCACACACTTCTCTTCTGCCCCCTCACTGGCACTCTTTAAAGCTCTCAAGCCCTCTGCAGCTATTTTATAAAACAAGATTCTCAGTCTGTCAGCAGACTTTCCCTTTCTCATACTGCTTCTATTTCGTACTCACAGATTGTTTGATGCAGTGATGTTCTTTAGGAACTATTGCTTTCTAGTCTCAACTGCTATGTCTATAAATCAAAGATAAAGTTTTTCCATTTTCTTTTCAAATTCCCTCTCTACTGTGTGAAAAATTAAGAGCCTCTCTTAACAATTACATAATCTGGCTCTAAATCCATTTCTCTTGAAGATGCTGTGAAAATGTGCTTTGGGTTGACTCAAGGTCTGTTTCTATACTTCAGTTAACATGAGATATCCAGTAAGGACTGTACAAGCTTGGTGCAACATGAAGAATCAACTGTCAGGATTTTGAAATGCATGTTATGATAAAACATGCCTTTTGTGTCTTCTGAGGTGAGAGATTATATGGATGCATGGTTTGTGCACAGGTAGACTTCATGACTTCCCTGTTCATTAGGTTATTTTCCTCAATAATATTTCCTCCAACCCAGATGCTTCCTCCCATCTTGGCCTGCATCACAAATACCTCAAAAATCTTTAAAATAACAATATTAGGAAGGAGGTTTATGTAAAGATATTGAAAGGATGTAATAATATAACTGAACTGCATTTTAAAGTGCATTTATTTTAATGTCCAATTTTTCTACTCAGTGTAAGGTTGAAGTGGAAGTTTTAAAATGTGTTTTTTTAATGTAGTCTTTATTATTATTTGTATCCTCAATCAATCCTCCTTTGCACAAGAGAATTTGGTTTTTTTTCAGATCCTGACTGATTAAAAAGCTCCATTTGGTTATGTAAGAACAGCACATGGAACACACCAGGAGCTGCTGGCAGCACATTACTGACTAACAGAGTGAGAGACCTTTCAGACATTGCTGAAGCTCTGTGGAGGATTCTTTATGGCAACTGTAAAATGTGTTTTAGGAGTAAGTGCTAACAGACCTCACCAGAGCAGTTGAACTTAAAGGCTTAATCTTTTATTTAAAAGTATGAGTGAATGCCAAGAAAGGGACAGGGGGAGGTTCACAGGAAGAGGAATTCAAAATTACTGTTAAAAATTGAAATTTGAGCTAGAATAGCATGGGGCAGAGAGAGTTCACCTGCCTTGCCTAACCAGATTTTCACACCAGATATATCCATACCACAAAAAAATAAGGATTCAGAAAAAAGGACAGAAAACATCCATGGGAAATTAAAGAAATGCCATCAGTAGAGCTGTGCTGATGAGGCTGCAGCTGAAGGAATTGAAAAGGAATTTCACTCACACTTAGTTTTGCTGCACACAATACCATACTACCTGGAATATTTTTTTTTTCTCTTTAATCTGCATACTGCCAAATCAGCCTTTTTAGAGAACTGCTAGTAAGAGATAAAAATATGTTTCCTTAGTATAATGCAACTGAATGAAAGCTGAAAAGGCTACATTTGAGGCTCAGATATATTTGGTAAGGTTTTGTAAGCCTAACCCTCCTCTTTTTAACCTCATTAAGAGGAAAAAATTTTGCCACCAAAGAAGAGAAATGTGGAAAATAGTGGAGTTATTGCCACAGATTATTGGAATAAAACCTCTTCCAAGTCAAACTCAATCACATTTGTAGTCAATATTTTAGTGAAGCAACCATTTGAAGGAGCTGCAGAATCACATTTTTTTTGTCCCTCTTACCCAAGGGAGCATTTTCTTTCCCGTTGTTCAAATGAAATTTGCTGACTGACACCTAAAAAATGCATGCAAATGTTCTGAAGTAATTTTAGGGTTTGACCTTACAGAAAGTCCACACAGACTGTGGGATGGAGCCCAGAATTATTCCATAGACATAAGCACAGTAAAGTTTGGGAATGAACAGGAGTTTTGCTTTTTCTCCTTAGCAACTGGGTAGATTGCCTGGTCTGAATTTAGTTACTCCTCTGTGTTTCCAACAGTTTGAGAGGATATTAACTGCACACTGCAGGTCAATCAATTCAAGAATGTTTTCCTACCTGATCCCTTTCAAATCTGCAGGATAATGATTCTCTACATGAACCACGACCTGCTCTGCTTTCAGTTATTCAAACAAATTTTATCGACGTTATTCAATTGTTCAGAGGCAAAACTCTTAAAAATTAAAGTTAATAAAAGCAATTATCTATCTGTGAATTAGCAAAATAATCCTTCTATTTTCTCTGCTGGTGTATCTGTTGGCAGGGGCTGTGTTACACAGTTACCCAACCCTTCAGTGGCAGTTTGACCACAATACAAACTGAAGGGAGTCATTAGCCAAAATGCTATCCATCATTTCATCTTCAAAAATATTTTTAAGCTGCCAAATATTATAAATATTGTTCCATCCACTACATTGATTTAAAGCCACTGAGTAATCTTAACTGTGTACTCCCTGAGGATGTTCCAGGAAATTATATACTAGAACCAATTTCCTCTCTAATATAGTTGTGGAAATTCAGGTCAGGTAGCCACTGACCTCATTGTCTGAAATTCTGAAATCTCCACAGCACAAACATATAATGTGTACATGGCAACAACACTGCTGCTTTGTGCTGGGTCTTCTAATGTACATAAATTAAGTTAAACCAATCATATTTCTCATAGAAATTATTGTAATTATTGTATTAGCTAAGCACAGCAGCATCCACAGATCTACATTTTTCCCCTGTTGGCCCTCTTGTAGATTATGATAGAGAAAATACAAAACATGGCAGATAAAAGTACATTTGTTTTTACCTATTGCCTCTTTGTAAAACTTTCATGTGTACAAACTTGTTTTCAGTATGCATTATAAAAACTAAAATTCCTTACCAGTTCCAAAAATCCTGGGAGTCTTGCCAAAACCTGCTGTAAACAAAAATACAGATAAAAGAAAGACGGGAATCTTCGACATTATAAAGTCTATAATAAATAGCTGAGAATGTTTTGTGATTTACAAATGTGAGATTTACTAAGTCACCGTGAAGTGCATAATTTTTAATTTACAGTTTCTTAAACTGGACATATATTGCAGCTTCATGATGAAGCATGAAGCACACTTCAGAACTGGCCCCAGTAAAGAGTCTTCCATTTAATTAACAGTTTCTCTGGTACCATCTGAGACAGCAAGACATGTTATCAAAATTACTTCTGTCTCCAATTAAATCATTTATTTTGGGATGATTTCTTCAGGATAGGAAGAAGAAAACACAATCCTGAATGTATTTCAAAATGGGCTACAAATTAAGAGATGAAAAAACAACCTTGATTTCCCTACACCTCTGCATAAATCTTGACATTTTACTCCACTTTGCTCTCCTCACAGTCATTTGCTTTTATGGCCTCTTTTGCCAGCGAGACAAACAATCTCTGTTGGTTTATCTAGTCACCTCTGGAAAGCATTCATATTGACAGAGTGAAAACATGTCAAGAAGGTTCCTTTCCACACAAGGAATTTTCCCCTGAATTATGGAAATGCAGAAGAGGGAGACAGAAAAGCTGGGCTTTTCGTGTTCATCTATAAGCTGTTTAGGAGGGAGGAGCACATCTTCTGCCAGGTGCACTGGAGAAAGCCCAGCAGGTTCCATTCTGGCATGCAAATATTAATGGCAGCAGGGGCTTTGTTCTCATCCTCCCAGTCCAGAGCAGTGGAAAGGCTGTGCCAGGCACATTCCAGAGGAATGCAAGGGGCACAGACTGAGAACTCTCACCCAGCACTGCCTGCTCTGCAGCTGCCACTGATAACCAAGGCTCTGTTGCCAAATAAAAATGTCTAATAATGGACTTCTGGTTAGCTTTTAAAAATTTATTCAGAGATTAATATCTCTTTGCTACCAACCTCTTGTTTGTTGGTTGGTTTTTTTTGTTTTACAAAATGTTTAGAATTTACATTTGAATTTTTAAAAAGTAGTTTCCACATTGAAACAAATGAAAAGCCTGACTGTTTTATTGCAAATGCAGGGAGTATTCTCTTCAGCCTCATCTGTTTCAACACAAATATTTATAAATAATACCCATACTAGATTAATAAATATAGTTGTAATATGAATCAAAATGTCCAACAGTAGGTGGCACATGTATTATGTGCAGAGTATTTCACCATCTTTCTTTCTCATTTAATCCCACAATGGGTTTAAAAACATTTACAGCACAATTGGTGAAAAGCAAATACTTGACATAATTTACGGGGATAATTATTTTTAATTCTAAATTGCTACATGTAGGAAGAACAGAAGAAACAGCAAGCAAGCTTATCAGGAAATATTAGGCTATACAAAATTATCTGGCAAAACATGGTGACAGCAGATGCATTACAAATGCATAATTTAAAAATTAACCAAACTTACATGTTTTGATTCTTTCTTGCCTCATTTTTGGTTTGATCAGCTATTTCAAACAGGTAGCTGTGCTAGGCTGATGATTATAATCTCAGCCTCCACAATTTCAAGTGGAATAGAATCTTCACATGGGAACAAAAATGAGGCCGCAAATAAAAACTAATAAAATCAGGTCCTATGAGCACTAGTAGGAAAAAAAAATAAAAAAAGAAAGAAAAAAAGCAGTCTTTTCCTATTTCTTCTGGGAAATCTTTTATTTGGGAAACTGAGGTCTCAGAATGGAATATTCAGATATCATTTGGTATCAGAAAGTCTCAGACCTGCTTCACCAAAGCAACCCTCACATTTATTTATTGCATAGTTGCATCAAGGGCTTTGTTCAAATGTCTATTGTTTGGTCTATTCCATCAAAAAGAAATGCTTTCAGACATGCTGGATTTGTAGGTTTCAGGAGCACTTTATCGCCTAAAACTTGGAAGAAAAAGACAAGAGGCAGGATTCTTGTCAAACACTATGATTCTAATGCTGGAACTATGTCAGTTCTTTATACTTCTCTTCAGAATGGTGATTTAGTGAAAATAATCTGACAGGTGTGTTGAATATTTGAAAATCAGTTAAATATGTGAAAATCATAACATTTCAAAATAAGCAGCATAAATAGAGAAAAGGTAAACAGTACAGGCATTAATAACCTGACTTCTCCCCATCCTACTATAATTTACATGTTCTAATGTAAATTAGTGTCAGTTTGGCAATAAAAACACCGACTCCAGTGCCCCAGGTGGGATGAAATTCCAAGAGTAGAAAGTATAATCAGGTGGGTTTTTTCCCTTCCCAGTGATGATTAAGTTAAAATGTAACATTCCTTCACTACATTCCAAACTACTCAAAGACCAAGTTCCAGGGGCAGCAGCCTTTGAACTGCAGAGTAAGCTCAGCTTTGAGCAGAATAATTCTCAGCTCTTGTGCTACAATCACCATTCTCCAAACCAGAAATTTGCTGCAGAAATGTTATCAGTGGTTTCAATATAGCTCAACAAATCTCTTTCAAGGAGAAAGAATGATGTGACTTGAACATGAATTTAGCAGTCTGAAAGACATAATTGGCTGCTGGACCATTACCATAACAATTATAAATGGCACAACATTAACTAGAAGGAAATGTCTGGATATGTGCTCTCAGAGTCACTGACACTAGATCTCCTTCAATAAATATTTAATATTTTAATTTTAATTATGATTTACTATTTGATTTAATATTTAATTAACATAATTAATTTTTATGAAAGACTGGAAAAAGCTGTATTGTGCCTTAATCAAATATGCAGGTGATCTAAAACTCTGTGGAGGAAAAGGAAATGGTGCTTGATGCAACTGAATTATGGTGACAGGATGCACTGGGAACCAGTTCTGGAACAGTGGGATTTCTGCAGTGTTTGTAAATACAGGTGTGTGCATGTCTACATCATTATGAACTCCCTGTTTGTACACATGTACACACACCTACATACCTGTATGCATGCACAATTTAACTGTTAAAATACAGCTTTGGCACAAGCTGACCCTAATTACAGTTAAAGACTCTTGAGCAGAGAATTCTGCCTAAACAAATGAGGCAAATTAAGCAAAATAAAAAGGCTGGGGGCTTAATTCCAAAGTACTACTGGGAAAAAATCTCACTGATTCCAGTTAGAATCTACACAATCCAGACACTGAAGAGATGTTTTTGGGCATAGTGAGGGTGGAGCAAAACACTGAAAGGTAAGAAAGACAGGAAATAAGGAAATCCTAACTGAGCAGCAAGACAAAAAAGCATGTAACATTTTTTTTGTCCAGTAAGTATCAAGTAATAAAATATTAACTGGAAGAAGCAAAAAGTAGCCTTTTCAGAAGTTTCAGACTTCAGGCAGAGGCCTGATGAGTCCCTAGAAAAAAAAACAGACTAAAGTATAAATAATATTACTTTGTCTTCAACCTAGACCTCAGAAAACTAAAACAACCTAACCACAGGGAGTGAGTAAGAATCTTGTAAACAGTAACAACAGGAATAACAATACCAACCAAGCAACCATTTATGTAACACAGTCGAAATATATATCGATATCTATCTCTATCTATATCTATATATATGTATGTACACATGTACTGCAAAATGGGCATACAGAGATTTACAGAACAACCGCACAAATAGTGTAGAGGAAAACATATACAAGCAGTAAAATCTGCTCAGAAGATAAAGCATGCAGAGCGGGCAGGAAGATGTCCAGGGAAACCAAATTTATCCTGCAGACAAAGCAGAAAGTGTATCATCAAAGCAAAGCGATCCTGCAGAGTAAGGAATAAATATGCCTGGCAAAAGCCAGAATTCCAAGACAACAAAGTATGACAAGATACTGTGGGAAAAATCGAGCATTAAGGACAGATGAACAACTGCAGGGGGCAAAAAAATATCCTCCTTCAGTTCCAGCTTTTCTTGCTGAAGAGCTCTCACCTCTGAGCATCCTGATTTCTGCAAGGGAGACCATCAAGGGCTATCAGTGCTGCCCATGTGGGACTGGGCCAGGGGCTTTCTTCCACTGCTGTTTCATGGGAAAGGCCAGGAGTCGTACACTGGACATGTGCTGATAATGACTGACAGCAATCAAGAGCTAACCACTGCTCATGTGTACTGTACTGTGACTGGATATCAGTGTAATAAATTACTGCTTGGAAACTGGCCTTATTTATTGGCTGTCTGTAAACATTCCCTTTACCATGGCCTCTAATCCCCTGGTACATGCAAAGATCCAATGTATACACACACACACATGCATATATTCTGTTGGAACATTTTCGGTATTTATCTCCAAAGATCACATTTTGTCATGACTGGAAAAAATCCCAGGGAGTTTGTCACCAGGTGTAAATAGGTACTTAAAAGTTTTTAAAGCTACTTCTAAAGTTTTTTTCAATTTTTGTCCCAAATACTCAGCACTGGGCAAAGGTGGCAGGGCGCAGCCTGGGGCCCTGGACTGATCCATTCATTTCATTAGATGTGGCTCTGTGAAAATGTGCTCTGTATGTCACTTCTAAAGATGTCTTCCAATAAACCGGTGGACAGTGCAAGAAATAAATTTAATTTCTTAATTTGTTTCCTATACAAATGGCTTACACCACTTGGGTATTGGACAAAATTCCATCAAGTCTGTCACTTGATGTAGTGACAGAAAGGGAAGATATAGGAAAAAGGGAAATTTATTTATTTACAGTTTCATCTTTAAAAAGTACAGCTTGCAAACACTGAACCAAAACAAAGGTTTAATTGAGTAAAGTACTACGGATATAACAAAGAACATGACTTTTAATGGATATCATAACACATTTAATTAGCTACGTGTAATTTAGTTAGCATTACATTTGCTACTTAACAGCTCTAAGTTCTACATCCTAGTCATGAACAATTTTACTAATATTCTTATATTAGTACGATATTCTTTACAATAGTCTTTACAATACAATAATATTCTATATATTCTATTCTATTATATATAATATTCTTTACCATATAAGAATATATTCTATACTTAAAATGAAAACTTCTTAAACATCTAAAATACTATCTGGATTTAGAAAAATAAAATATATAGAGTCTAACAATGAATACTACTCTATTCCCCTGGCTGCAGCCCTGGGTACATTTAGTTAGCATTACTTTTGCTACTTTAATAGATCTAAATCCTATTTATGAACGTTTTTATTAATATTCCTATTCTCTATACATAAAGTGAAAACTCCCTAAACATTTAAGATACAATCTGGTTTTGGAAAGGTAAAATATATAGTCTAACAATGAATACTACTCTATTCCCTAGATTCAACTCTGTGCATATTTAGTTAGCATTACATTTGCTGCTTTAATAGAACTACTTCCTATTGATGAACAATTTCATTAATATTCTTAGATTCTACACTTCAAATGAAAAATTCTTAAGCATCTAAAATACAGTCTGGTTTTGGGAAGCTAAAAACATCCAGCCTGGGAATGAATTCTAGTGTATTCCCTGGACGCAGTTCTGTCCCAAAGTTTCTTGGGGGGAGGGCGTGGCAGACGCCTCCATCATCCTTTCTTCGATCCTCTCCTCTTCTCAGTTCTGCATGTCGTTCCACTCAAGACGCAGATCGGGCGAGCTGACTTGATCCAGCTGTTCACCACACTCTGCTGTGGCATTCATTGTCTTCTTCCTCCTCCTCCTTCTCTTCCTTCTGGGCGCTGCTGGAATTTCTCCCCGGGCTGAGCTGTTGCTGCCAGAGCTGCCGTGCCTGAGCTGCCAGTAGGTGCTGAAGACCATGAAGAGCATCCTTGCAGCGCACCAGAACCGGCAGCTTCGGCAGAGCTGGAGCACCAGGCTCCACAGGGTGATTTTGGGCTCCTCCTGGCTGCTCTGCTCCATCTCCCGCAGCAGGGCCGTCTCCCAAACACCAATCTCAGTGTTGCTAGTGCTTTCTCAGTGCATGCTTTTCCCTGGTATCTGGCACTTGATTCATATCCAGTCCAAACGTTCCAAGCACCTAAACTCGTTATATTCAAAATTCCAACCATTTTAAAATCCAGACTCTGTCCTAACAACCATGACAATGAAAGGATAAATAGTCTCCAAATCACACGGTTCTTCAGAGACTTTGAATTTTGTAACTGATCTTGGAGCATGCTCAAGGTCACATGTGCTGACCTTTAAAGCCTGTAAAGACTTTATTATTTGTACCATTACTTTCTCTCTGCTTTTCAGATACTTAGAAAAACCCCAAAGCTGCTTCTTTTCCTTAGTCAAGTGACTGACAGTCCCTTAATGATTCTACTCACAACCTCTTTGCTGTTCAAGATATGCAGACCTGTATGAAAAACTCAGATGTTTCTTTAAGTCACATGTATTTAACTGAGTCTTTCCTCATCAATTATTCCATTTTTCTCCAAGTAACTTTTCATGCAGTTTTTTGAACTCATCCCAATTTTCCTGTTAAGCATCAATCTTGAAATGCTGATAGAAAGATAGATGAGGAGAAACACAGTCTTATGGGACATATAGAAGTGGCTACCATGCCCATGTTGGCTTAAGATAACTGGCAAGTGTAACAGTGTCTGTGAAAATGGGATGAAAAAGGCAAATAATCCACCTGAGAAATCTGTAACCCCACTGGTAGGGCAAACTGGCCTATGAGAGGAAAAAAATCCTGTACATGGTATATACTAAGTAAATGTTATAAGTTTGGTTTTTTATAAAGTTGGGGTTTGCTTGTTGTGGGGGAAGGGAAGTGTCCAGGACTTGGTGGGGGCTGGCGGTGGAAGGTGATTGGACCAGGGCACTGACCAATCACTCGACGCCCTGAGGAAATGATTGGTCCAGAATGAACACCAGTAAGGACCAATCAAAGCGCCTGAATTCCACCAATCGGTGCGCGGATCCAAAACCCACCAATCCTGGACCGGGGTAGCAATAAAAAGGGGGATTTTCAGTTGCTTGGGGGTTCTTTCGGTTTTGTTGTTGGTGATGTGCTGTTTTGAGCTGTTGTGTAGGGATTCTGGGCTTATCCCAGGTCCCTTGTTCTTGCTGGCTTATTATTTTTTTTAATAAACGAGAGCCTGTTTCAACTTGCTCTGGAATCTGGCCTCGTTTGGAATTTTTAACAGTAAAAGCTTATGTTAAGTCAATAACTTGTTAGTAAGTGCTCAAAATTTCAAAGAGTGCTTCTTGTCCATAATGTCAGTTAGAAAGTGTAACAATTGATCTCTTCTCGTACAATCTGGAATTTTAGAACTAAAGAGAATACCACAGGTCTCACAGTAGGAAACAGCTGCAATTTTACACAGAAACACAGAAAAGCAAGATGAAGCACCGAATCTTAGTTATGGAATAGTTCAGAGCACACATACTACAATTAAAAATGCACTACATTTTATTCAGATGGGGAGAAATAAGAAATACTGAAGTCGTACTCTGAGATACAATTATGTGGTCTATATACAGCCTGGAGTTACGTATGGAAATTCTTCCTCATGAAGCTACAATTGAAATATTACAATTCATACTAAAATGCATCCAACTATACTGTCATGTAAGAAAAAGGGAGAAAATAAAAGAGAAAGACTAGATTTGAAGTTGCTTATAATTTTTTAAGTGAAGAGAACCAAAACTGTGTTGTAGGATCAATCTTATTGTAGCAAATTTATTAATAAAATTAACCCTAAAAAGAAAAGTCTTCAAATATACCCACCTATTTTGTGTCTCAGGATTTCTTTCACACACTTATGTTTCTTAAAAATTCTGCAAAGCAGCACATGTTCAGTTGCACTCACATCTGTTTCAGACATGCTGCTTTGTAGCCTGTCAGAATCCTGCCATGGTTGGAGGCCCAAGGCTCCAACATGCCCTTGGTTGTGTCCACCAAGGTCTCCTATGCACAATCATCTTTGGGATATATTTTCCTTGTACTGGTGGATTTACCTCTAATAACCTCAAATAAACTGTGCAGTATGTATTCGTTTTTGAAGTACTACTACTTATAAATAGCTCTGTGTTTTACCATCTTTTAATATTTTCCTTCTACTGCTGATAAAGTTACATCACATCCTGTCAGATTTAGCAATCAAGCTGGTAAAACAATGAAATAGAGAGGTTCACTGAGCATCTTCATAAAGAAACTCTCATTAACCGGCTCAGGAGAATTATTGTGTTCCCTTCTGCCATTTCAGTGTGGTGACTTCCTGAGAGTCATTTATAGTCCATTAACAAGGGCCAGTGTCTCAGCTGGGGGGGACTGAAGTGAATGAAGCTCTATTATATTATAGCTGCTAAGCATCTGTTACTGAATGTTACAGTCAGTTTCCAAATGGTGAATTAAGTGCAGAATTTTGCCTGTTTTTTTCTCTGATCATGCATTTAAGAGCAAACATTCTGAAATGTTTTGAAATTAGGCATTTTTTAAAAGTGACTAATCCCTGATCTGCATGAAGGGATTCAAAATGCAAATGAAAAATTATGCTATGACTGATTAAACTAATCCAGCTACTCCAGAGGCATGCATTTCAAATTATATAGTTGCTCCTAATAATCAGAGAAAATGCTAATGTGATCAGTCACAAAAGTGATACAATCAGAGCAGCCTGGTACACAGCCACTTGGTTCCCCTTAAGATTTCATCCTTCTCTTGCAAAAAACTTGGAATGAGAATGACCCACTTCCAAAACTGCACAAGAGGAGACCTCTCTATGCCAGTTTATAATAGATCAGTTATTCCCTGACCTGTGCTGGGAAAGGTCTTTTCCTTGGCTGGAGAAGTAGCTGTCAGAAGGATACATTTAAACAGAAGTTTTCCATATTTATATCCCTCTCAACTCACACTGAAGCTCATATATTAATTTCTCCAAGTGTATATTCTGGCTAAACAGTTGATAACCACAACTTTTATTTCAGGTTTAGGAAAGATGGGATTACAGCCTTCAGAAAGATTTGGAATCAAATGCTGTGCTGTAGCACAAAAAAATTGTTAAATCTGGGGGGCAGCTGAAGTCATAAAGGACCTTCCTACCCATTTTCCATCTGCCCCTTTTACTACCTGCTGATCGTCTCTGAAAAGTACTGATTGGCTTAACCATTTTGAAAACTAAAAGAAATCTCATGTGATTCATCTGAATCAGATAAAGAACAATATGCAGAATTTTAGTAAATATGCAGCACTTTTCCTGAGCAATAGCCATTTTGTGGAATGCTTTGAAGTAATTTTGAATGCAAGTTACTAATGCCTACAAGATTGAATGCTGCCTTTTCTTTTTTCATTCTCTTTAGCAGCTTTACACAGCCACAATCCCTTTTTTTTCTTTTTTTTTTCCCTGCACTGATATGTCTTCTTCTGTTAAAAATTGTAATTTTAGAGACTCTGGGACTGAAGATGGAAGAGCTGAAGTAGCAAATGACATCAAATTGAAGTCTAAATTTGCTGCAAATTTCCTTAAGTTTTGGGATTATGTCTAGGAGGTTATGCCTAGCTCTGTGAGGGAATAATTTCCTATAATATTAGCAAAATCAGCAAACATCAGGAGACAGGTGCCAATGCTGTTTTATGAAGATATGCAACATGAAAATCAGCAACTGCAACACTAACAAGAAAAAAAGAAACAGAGGCACAGAGTAAAGCTTCATAAAATTTGTGTGGGATTTAATGGTTATGCTCCATGGAATGCCAAAACTGTATCAGGTAAGTAAATCCTGATTATGAACACAGCCTTATAATCATGGATCAGTTGTAATTATGCTGTAACAGTGTTTTGTCTAGGTATCTATCCTCTAATTCGTGTAGTTCCCTCTTCCCCCTGCATAGATGAAAGAGGTCTGGTGATCAGCAACAAGAAATCATCTTTGTGCTTGTTGTTTATGCCAGAAGAGATATTTATTTGTTGGATGATCCCCTACCAGCAGTTAATGCACATGTTGGAAAGCTTATTTTGGAACAAGGCATAAAAGCTGCTCTTAAATAAAAACCAAAAATAAATAAAAACAATACTGTTGGCAATGCTTCGACTACAGGGGGTAAATAGGGGTCTTTTTCGCTTATGAATGCTGTGGTATAAAATATGCATATGCATTTTCATAAAATAGTAACAATTCTTAAAAAAAGTATGCAAATAAGTATCAGAGACACCACTTTCCCTTTAGAAACAGAACAGAAAGCAAACAATACATCTGAAGATTGCTGTAGTGCAGGTAGAAGAGAGGGAGTAACAGGTAAATACAAAGCATTTGAGTTTTCAAGGGGAGAGAGATTTTTTGTGACAAACTCACTATGAAGATCAGTAACAAGATAATATTAACATTAAAAACCGATTTTTACTTCATGTTTACCTGTTGCAATGAACTGAGCTTTTTAGTTCTGTCAGTCTTGTTTCAAGAAAAGACCAATCTACATGGCTTCATATTTGTTTCTTTCAATTCTGAGTATTTTTCATGGCCTTTGTTTGTTTGCAAAGAGCAAGTGCCTTTCAGAAAATAGAAGAATTGTCCCTAAAAAAAATTAGCGGATGTACAAATGTCCAAGTATCCAACTGTTTTGAAATATAAATCATTAAATAAAAAGAACATTTCCTTTTTTTTGTGTATGTGGAGTTTGATTTTTTTGGTTTTTTGGCAAGCTAACTAATTATCTTGGATCACCAAGGTAAAATAAGGACTCTAAATGAGAGCTAATATTTACCAGTTGTATCACTTCTGTGTGTTCTGCCCACTGATCATTCCAGAACAGTTTAAACAAAAGCTTAAGCTGTCTGTCTTCACTGACAACTCATTTCTTTGAACTTGTACATTAGCTTGACCTGATTCCTGTTTTGCCCCAACACAATCCTGGAACCTGATATTCCTACAGTTTCAATGAACAGGCAGAAGCACACTTCCACTTCATCACCACCCATGGCAAAAAAAAAAACCCCTTTCAAGTCTTTATGGGATCAAAAATATGTTTGCATTCCATCAGTAACACAGGTTATGGAAGTGAGTTTAGCTATTTGAAGGCCATATAAAGCAATTCCCTAACTAACTGTAGTTTCTGAGTATTCAGTAATCTATGAAATCTATTGATTTCTTCCTCTTGAACTTGTCCAGTCTGCCTTTGGAACTACACAGAGCACAGACAGTAAAATTCCAGAGATTACTGCCTATGCTATAAAGAACCCACCACCCTTGGCTCAGAAAAGTTTTGGCCATCCCAATTATCACTGACCATCTAATTCCTACCCATCTTGTTTAGTTTGTTCTCATCTTTTCAGATCTCTCTTACATCATCCCTTAGCAATTTTCTTTATAGCTTGAAGGTTCATTTCAAGATCACAAATCACTTTTTAATCTATAAAAATTCTGCCCTGCTAGTTCAATTCAGAAAAATAGAAAAGGGGAGGCAGAGGGGGAAATGGATCTATAACTACTTGTCTATGGAACAAAATTTGGCTTTTGCATTTCTTCCTATTGACATTTTGTTTTGTCAATGATGAGAAGGGGGAAAATGGAATATCAATGCAGTTCTGTATGCAGACCTACTCATCATTCCAAGTAAGTACATATAATTTATTATAATTTGTTAGTCAGTCAATAAGTGCTACAAAATGGAAGGAGTACTTACCACACAGCAGCATTTAGCAAAGGCAAGGACTCTGTGTATGAATAAGTAAGTTTGAAAAAAAAGTTCCTGTGAAATAGCTTACACAAAGGCACTTTTATGTGGTTATTGTGCTAAAGTATGCTTAATATTGGCAGACATTAGCACAAAAACCAGCACATCTTGTTCCACAAAGCATTTTGTATTGCAGCTCCTGTAAACCACCTGGAGCACTGAATCCAGCTCCTGGCTCCTCAGCACAAGGAAGTCATAGGCCTGTGGGAACTGGTCCAGAAGGGTCAAAAAACAGTTCAGAGGGATGGAACACCTCTCCTACAGGCAAGAGTTGAGAAAATTGGGGCCTGGACAAGAGAAAGCTCCAGGGAGACTTTATTGTAGTCTTGCAGGACTTGAAGGGGGACTATAGGAAAGATGGGGACAGACATTTTAGCACTGCCTGTAGCAATAGGACAAGGGACAGTGGTATCAAACTAAAGGAAGTAAATTCAGAGTAAATGTAAGGAAGGGGTATTTTTTTATGATGAGGGCTGTAAAACACTGGCATAGGATGCCCAGAGAGGTGGGAGATGCCCTATCCCTTTAAACATTCAAGGTCAGGCTGGGTGGAGCTCTGAGCAACCTGATCTAGTTGTAGATGTCCCTACTCATTCGAGAAAAGTTGAATTGGATGAGTTTTAAATATCCCTTCCAACCCTAAACTACTCCATGATTCTATATAACTTGAGAAATGCATAGGGGGCATGTGAAACTAAAGGAAAGAAAGAAGAGATGTAGCAACAGGACTGGCAACTGCAGACATCTACATTATGGATACCTGAAGCAGATTACATGAATTACAGCCTTTTACATCAGGTTTGCTATTACAATACAAAAAGTACTACCTATAAAAGCTCTTACTCAGTTAATCTTCATAAAATGTCTGAAAGTCTCTAACAGGGTGTCTCAGTGAAGCCATCACTCTGTGTAACCTCAGTCTGTAACAGCCTCTCTAATCTGCTTTCACTGATGTTGCTGTTATTTGTGTACAAGACACAGAGCTAAGTGGAGTAGTATATTTTGCTGTGAAATCATCAAATCCTTGATATCCTAACTCTAATGCTTTTCTTTATTTTTCCTTACTTATGAAAGCAACAGGAAGACTTTCAGACTTGAAGAAATTTATTTCCTCTCAAAAGCATTACTTAAGAAGGTGCTTTATAAATGCTCATATTGAAAAAGCTGTAATAAAATTGTTTGCTTCTCCTATAATTTTTAACTCCACCATCTGATTTTGTTCTTTCCCATTATCCACAGATTTTACAGAGTCCAGCGAGTTTCTCTGATACAAATCCCACTGGCAGCCTAATGAACCATTTCTGCTAATAATACACATGAACTGGATGTGAGCCTTCCATCTCACACTGAGATTTTTTTGCAGCAGTTTGAACTCTTCTTTATTCTAGTCAAAATAGCTCTTGTTTTTCTTTTGCTGCTAATTGCAGTTGCTATCATAGATATCAGTTTGTTTACACTGTTTAGGTAAGTCGATGTACTACTCCTTCAAGATATTTTTAGTGATTTGAATTGTCCTTTTTGTTTGACCTACAGAAATTTACAGTGCATCCTTTTGATTTTTAGCCTTAATCTTCAGTTCTTTGTAAAGGCTGATCAGAAGCTGAGAACAGTAGAACACAGTATCTTATATAGTAAGCACATTCAGCATGGCAAGCTGTCAATTATTGTCTGCTTTTTCTACAAAGGGCTCTGGTTAAGTCATTTTTTCTGATGTAGTCAAGTCTCTCCATGTGTGCAGAGTGTGATTACAAAGGCTGGTGTCCAGCACTGCTGCCTGCTCAGCCACAGTCCTGCAGCCATCCACAAAGATCCAGAAATAGGCCGGGTTAGAATGGCACACTGAAATGGCTGGAAATTCACTGCTGTAGCACATGGTAGAGAGCACCCAGCAATGCAAGAATTTAGAAAATTCAAAGATCATTTCTCCCATTCAGGCATCACTCCAGAGAACACAGCTGTCCTCTTTTAAAGAGTGTATTCTTGATTAGGTGTGCTGCTATTCCTCAAGTGTCTGTCCCTTTCTAACAATACCTATTAAAGCATTTTCACTCTTTTTCTTGTATGTTTTTCCAGACTTCAATATTCCCAAAACAGCACTAATGAAAGGACACAAAATAACATAAGAGAGGTTTTGCAAGGGAAAAGATCTTGCATTATTTTGTTACTAGTGTATTAAGACTACTGAAACATGACAGGAGATTATGAGTACAAAAAAGGTATTGGTAACATTCTTCTATGCTAAAAGCTTCAGGGAGGACCTGGGGACAAAGGAGACAGAAGTAGCAAGTGCAGACAGAGTTTTCAACTGACCTGAGATAACCTGAAGGGAACCAATTCAAGTGCTGGTAGCTACTCCCTGAAACAGGTTTTTGAAGGCATCCTAAGATAGATGTGTTAAAACTGAAAGTTGCAAGGCTGTCCTAACTCTCCACATGCCAAACCTACATAAAACTGTCACTCTTCTCAGTGACAGGGGACTACCTTCTTCCTTCTTGCAGACTTCTGAGGGTGCAGGGTATTTTAAAACTCAAATTTTCACTAAATTGAAATCAGAACTCAGCTGATATGAAAAATCAAAGCAGAGGCCAGAAGAACATGTAGAGTTCTGCATTCTTGGGACATTCAGGCAAAATTATAGAGCACAAATGATGAGAGAGCTGTCACTGTGCACACACTGCAACATTTCAGTTCAGATCACCTGCATGAGACAGTGTCATTAACAAACTATCAGCTGTGGTTTACAGCCAGGAGTTTCACTGGCACATACAGTTACTACAGTCTGCAACTGTTTCAGTTTTTCTGAGAACTATCTAAGAACTAACAGGAATGAAAACCAGCAGATCTCCACTGCTGTCTCATACAGAACCCTCTGTGCAAGGTCTCACTGCAATTCATGCTTATGAAAAAAAGACAACTCTGTCAATCAGTAAGACAAATACAGTTGAACATTCTGTATTTCGTTTTACCCTAATTTAGATAGGCAATGCTGCCTTTAAATTCAGCTGATTGTGGATACTCTAGGCTGATAACCCCATTCAACAGGGTGATAAAACACAGTTTTTCCGTCAGTGTTACTGTGCTTCACAAGCTGCAACAATCCTGGAGCTTGTTATATTTACAAATGGAGCAGTAACACAAATGCTACTGATTTCAACTACAGACCTGCAATGAAATCCAGTCTCACTTTGCCAATCTTTAAACATAGCATATTCTTCTACCTTTGAGTTTTAGGCAACCTTTAGAAATGTTTCAAATAGATAAGGTTCAGGATCATTAGAGGGTTCAGATGCTGCTAACATGTATCTTGCTGCTTACAAAAGCTCTCTCAAGGTTTGACCAGAGCCAGCATGCACAGGAGTAGAGAATTCACTGCAGTTCACTGGTACCCAGTGATCCATCAGGCCAATTAAAACAGGCTGATCTGGCAGGATTCCAAACAGGGAGCTATCAATATAGCCAGGATACGCTGTGCACACCAGAGGTGCTCTCACTGTCAGACACACATTGTAAATGGGATGGTTCACACCACACTGAGGTTTGATTCTCAGAAACACACAATTTCATCCAGGAAAGATAATTCTCCTCAAACTTACCATCTCCAGAGTTCCTTGACTTATCTTTTGTCTAATCTGTAGACAGAGACATTCATATAAAACTACATGCATAATTCTCTTTTCTATGGTGGAGCAGAATTTAGCTTCAATTTCCATGCTTGCAGAGAATTTCTTTCACTGAGTTTACTGAAGTAATTTTACACATCAATCTGCAAGGCTTCGTAAACAACAGGTAATATTACCATATTAAATGTTAGTCCTTTATATTCAGTAAATAGAAAAAAAAAAACCCAAGTAAGTCCCAAGAAATGCTTCTCAAAGAGATAAACATTCCACTGGCAACACAGGGCATCTTTCTGTACCTTAGAAAAGGATGTTTGTTGTTCATGCATGCAGCTAATCTGTGTGTCACTATTACTGAATATGGATTTCATCTCAAATTACTGCCCTTTTATAACATATCAAACTTGCTTTTAATATCTTCTTAAAATGAGCTTGGAACTATTTCACTAAAGACAAAGAATAGGCTACATTTTCTTTCTGTATCTATATCCTATTTAGTACAGTATGTCCCAAATCTGATTACTTTCCTAGAGTGCTGGTAAAAAATCAACAAAAATCCAAAAAAACTCTGGGTGTTTAGGATACATAAACATAACTCATTTTTTTTAGAATGCATGAGAGAAAATGAATCTCAGTTTGCTTCATTTCATAAAAGGAATTAGAAGGGGTTTATTCATTATTAGTAGAAGTATGTTACTATTGTCTTGTCGTCATTGTGCAATCTCAGCTAAGTGCCTCAGTTTGGGGGGATATTCAGATTTTGGGGATTTTTTTTCCTTAAATAGGGTTTCAGTCTGCAAAAATTTCAAATCCTAATAAGACATTAACATGCAATAAGTATTTTTTTCCTTTTTCAACTCAGTCCTAATTCTATTTAAGTTTAAAAGTTAGATATCTACTAAAAATAAACTTAGAGAAACAAACTCACTTTAGTAGCATTTAGTATTTGATTGTTAGCGTTGCTACTGTATGTACTTAGTTTTAAAATTCATGCTAAATGTACTGTTTATTGCCTTTTAATAACTATATGGTATGTCCTTAAAGCAAGAAGGGAGGCCAGGAAAACACATGATTTCACATCCAACTGAAAAATATTTTTCCAGCTACTGCAGTTTGGCAGTCTCCACAGGCAGTTCTAATAGCCTGGAAATTGCCCTGGGCTCTATTGTTAAATTCTGTTGTTGATGAGTTTTTGTATTGCTTCACTCTTAAGCAGCCTTTTTCTTAGATTAGTCACTTTTCTCTGCAGAGCTATTACAGTTAAAATGAAGAAAGAGTGATTTTCCAATAATTGTATCAGATTTTTTTTCTCCTTAAATTATAGCTGAGTTGTCTTCTCCATGTGTCAGTGAAAACAGGAACTGAAACAAACAAAATCTAGCTCACTTGAAGAGATAATGGATTATGCCTTGGATTTCTCTGTAAATATGGCAGCAAGATTCCAGTTTAACACAGACACTTTAAATTCTGCTAAAAAGTGATAGTAGTGTTAAAGGCACTGTACATGCATTACATTATAGACTTTTCCCCCCTATTTCTGAGACATATTCCTGACACCCCAAAACACTGAGTCACTGAACTCTCCCAAAGGCTGGCCAAGTCAAGTAGAAAATACATTTAAAGATTATCAAATGAAATACAGGGAAAACAGTTCTAGGATTCTGCTAGTACACATATAAAAATGTAGGTTTTTTTCTTTAAAAATCTAATCAGTTGTTAGGGTTCCCAAAATGTTAATATTTAGACATTGGGATTCTGTACCAATCCTTTTATCCCCTAGTAGGTTCTGTATTTGGGTGCAGAAAACTAGGAAAATGTTAAAGAAAATACTGTACTATTGAAGTAAAGTGCATGGTTATAGTTATTTTAAAATAATTGGTAGTAGTCTGATTTTACTGCCTTGCATTTTGCCTTTTCAAAGGTTATCTCTTTGCCTTTCAGCTACAAATTAGGTACTTTCTGCAGCTGTAGAGATGATCAGATCTGGTAAGCACTTGAAACAACTTTTATGAAAGACACAGAATGTACTTTGAGGTTTCAGTCTGTTTTCTGATAAAAGCACTAAAATGAATTATGGCATATAATTATCATGAAGGCTATCACAGCAATGCTAAATGACTGCTCCCAAGAGTGCCAGTGTGCTACAACTAGAACGTGCCTTCCTCCTCTCACCTTTGTGTGTGTGGCACAATACAGGCAGAGATACCTGACACAACTGTAAAATCAGACAAATGCACAGTGGAGCACAGTCAGTATAAAAAATATAAGAAAAGCATTGATTTTTAGTTTTTTTAACCACCTCCAGATGTTAAAACTGCCAGGAAACCTGTAAGCAGCTACAGAAAATGGATGGGCACAGCAGCTACCCTGCATGGCAGGAACACCGCCTCAAAATTCAGAACTAATTGAAATTAATGTAGTTGAGTAAGAAATATGATCACTGTAATTATCTGAAACTTCAAATCAAATTCCAAATCAATGTGGCATGTAATTCCACAGGTTAATGACACTGAGAGGTGTGAAGTGTTGCATTACTGGTCATACCTCATATGTAGTATTTTTCTTATACTGTGTTAATTATGTAGGATTGAAATTATACTGCACAAGCTGCTTAAATACAGAAATTATTTAATCAAAGTGAAATTCACTGCTGATAGCTCAAAATTCAATTATTGCTTCCAGATGCCAATATTTGCCCAGCTTCCTTTACAGAAGGAATCCATGGATTACCAGCCAAGCCCCATCAGCTGCTCAGACAGCCATAGTCATACTCTGAGCAGCTACCAAGAGAGTTCACAGGAGGACCAGGTTTAGCAAAGGCTCTCTAGGGTTTCTCACTTATTTGCAGGACATTTGTTCAACCAAACTGGCACACACAGAGCAGCAAAGCCTCCAACTATCCTCCCTCCATGCAGCTGTGCAGCCTTTAAACTCCATGCAAACAGAACCATTATTACATTTCTTCTCCTGACTTTTGCTTATCCTCCCTCAGGGCTACTCAGACCCTTTTCAAGTTTTGAGCCTGAGCAGACAGCTGAAAGAGGATCAGGGAGGCCTCTTCCACTGAAAAGCTGAAATCTTCTGACATTTAGTACTTCAGCCCAAAACAGAGCTTCTCCCAGTGGGGTTGGCTGGCAAACACTGCTCGGTGCAGCCAGCTCCAGGAACCAGCCAGTGGCTCATTTTCTCACTCAGCAGCCCCATTTCCAGCCTCACAGCAAATTGTGTTGCTGGACACTGAGCAGCAGGTGGTGTGCAAGGAATAGAGATTTTTATTTTATTTTTTATTTAAGATTTAATCTTTTCTAATTTTGTCTCTGAACTATAATAAGGCTGTGGAGGCAATCTTTTTAGGTGTCCAATGTACCTTCTAAATTGCAAAAGCCAGAAGTATTGTTTTAATGGAGATATGGAAGAGAAGTCCAACTTCAACAAAATGAACATTCCTCAATTGAAAATCAAAGCCCCACCGATATGAACATAAATGCTCCTGCTGCCTGTATACAGACTGAAGAGGCCAGACTGCACACAGATAATGTGTCAAATATTACTGACAGGACTGGCCATTTATAGGCTTGAGACCCACTCACACAAAGAGATGCATTTCTGTACCAATTTTGTACCAGCCAGACCAGTTTTCTGCCTCAGTTTATGTATGTCTAGAATCTGACAAATAGCACAGACCAGATTTATTTAATTCCATTCCCAAATATCCAGAATGCAGAGTCCTTTGCTTTCCCATGGATGATCATTCTCCACATTTCAGATTCTAAGCAGTTCCTGTGGGCAGAGATTCTCAACAGCTAAATCTGAGGCAATGTCTCACAACAAAACACTGGCACAGCCACTCTGAACATCCAAGCCTCTCCTACTGTTCACAGTGCTCCTTTGTTTTCCCCTGCTTACATTCAAAATGGACAACTTCCCCTATTTCATACTCCTAGTAATACAAAGCCAGCTAGCCACAAGCCATTAAAAAAATCTACTCCCATTAATTTTTAAGGCAGATTTGTTGCCTTATCCCTGATTTCCCCAAGATCTCAGATATGTAAAAGTCAGCTACTGTTTGAGCTCTGTGTTTGTAATCAGTTTGGTATTACAAATAAAAAGGGGTTGGAACAGTGTGGAGCCTTTTCTTTTACAAATAAACAAACACCCATTCCTTTATGAGGTGGAGAGTCTTTCATTCACTAACCTCACTTGACCAGAATAATTGGCATAAAAATTACACATCTCTGTGTTTAGCTCCATTTGAATAAATGTGAGCAATGTCAGTGTTAATTAAGTGTAGATCAAGAGCTATCGTTCCACTATTCAAAATGTAAATTCCCTCCAAAAGAGCTGTAAATAAGCAGTTACTGCTTTACACTGCACAAAACCATAACTGGGCAAACCTGGAGAACCACAGAGCCAATGTCAAAGAGCCTTTGACAAATCATTTGGGCTGAAGATGGAAATAGATTTGTAGATTCAGATACGCTCATTTTTCCTTATTAACATTCCTTCCTTAGCAAATTAATTTCAGAGAGGCGCCTAATGCAGCCCCCAAACCCTTTCTTGATTCTAGTTTTTCACAAGTGTCCAGATTTTCAAAATTGTTCATACCTATGTTCATGTATATGCAACTGGAAAGGATTGGGAGGCAAATCCCTCAGTTCCAGCTTTAACATTTAAATGAAGCTAAACTTTCACAACTCATCAGCTGCCATTGTCATAGTCAATGCCAGTTTTTAACAGTTCAGAATATGATTTTCCTGAGGGTTTTTTTTAAATAAAGGAAGCCTATTCTTAGCCCTGTATCCTGCTGAAGTGCTAGAAGCTTCCAAACAGACTGAAATGGCCTTGCTTTTTGCTTTTACAAGTTGTTACACTAAAATCTACAGGGCTGTCTGCAACCTTAAGCAGGGTAAAAGCTCTGCCATCTAAGATAAAAGTAGAAAATAGAGGAATAGGATACGAATGACATTTTCTAGCTCTTCCCCCAGTATAGCTATCTAAATTCATCCCAAGTTCATGAGAGATACACAATGACTGAATCCCAGTGCAGAAACTATGTGCAACAGCTCACAAGATGTTTCTCTTCAATGCAAAGAAGGATAATATTCAGAGAGACAGAAAAACCTCCAGATTTTAATGTCATTGTAACTGAAAGAGAGAAGATTACTCCAGGTTTGGAGTGAATACTGGTTTCTAATTAGAAACATAGCTGTTGCAGAAATAATATTTAATATTTAAACATCAAATCTTCTCTTTTTTTCTACATAGTTATAAATCTTAAACTATGTTCAGCATCCTGCTGAGCATCTGCAACTTTTTATTCATTTTTTAGTTTCACAGACTTCAAAGTGCTTCCCAGCTGCATCAGGTCTGTTCCCATTGAGATTTTGAGCTGAAGATTCCATGAGACTTATTTTGGTGTTTGCAATCAAATTGCATTTAAGGTACTTCAGCAGAAAATATTATGTAAATTACTGTAGCATTTAACTGAGTCATAGTAATTGTGCAGTCATTGCTATGGAATTATGCTGTGCATCATCAGAAAGTCTCTCTCCTACTCACCAAACACCCAGACCCTGCTCCTTTTCCAGAGCTGGATCTTTTTCAGCCACTGGGTGCTGCTCTCGTTAGAGAAAACAGAACAGAACCTTGAAAAGAAAACTCAGAGATCATTTCATGACATGAATGTGTAGTTCCACCAGTCTCTATTGAATCAGCTTTCTCCTTTGTAAAACAGCTTTTTAAAAAACTTTACCCCAGGTTTAGCACAGAGGTTTTTCCACTGGCTGTGACAGATCTTCCTTGAGATGCTAAGAATGATAACAGGAAACCTGATTGTGCTCTAACACTTTCTTGTTTTCTTACATTGCAACATGTAAAACCAGGTTAAAAATCTTTATCTTTGTATTGAATTTACACATATTAAAGGACTCAGAATTTTCTTATATTTTTACCCCCCAAAATTTGCTTGATCAGCATTTTCATAGATGATATAACTTTATTTTTTTAAAAAGTAAATACTGTAAAGGAGTTCTCGTCTCCTACCAGTTTCAATTTTTATGTAAATTCAATGGAAGTCTTATAATGTCATTCCAGCTTTTTCATTTTCTTATCACAAAATTTTCCCTGCTAGAATTCAGTGTACATAGAAAGAATTGTTTCTTTGTTAAATCAGAAGACTTAAGGAATATACAGAAAAATGACATTTAATAATTTGCATAGAGCATAGGTAATGCAACATTTGTTTCTGAGATAAAACCACTGTATAATGAAAAAAGAAACATATAAATGTCTCTTATTGTTTTCCTGATATGGCCAAATAAAATGAATTCTCTCTTCGGAAGAAGAATCTTCACATACTTGTCCCACACAAAAAGTACAGTATAAAGCCAAATAAGTTTTTTTTTCCCCATATGCAATTACCATCCAGCATTCATATCTCAAAAACCAGACTCCAAACTTGTAATTGAGAGGAAAATCACCTATCCCAATAATAATTTCAGAGAAAGCATTTACCTCTCTTTAAAGAAAAAAAAAGTATATACTTTAATAGCATAAAACATGCAAAATAAATCTAGAACTCTGCCTAGACCTTAAATACACTATTTCTGCTTTTTATGAATACAAATAATATTATACCTCTGTGGGTTTGGTGAGACTTCTCCTGTTTATAGACAAGACTGAGTTCTGCCATTACAGATTTAAATTAGTGGTCATAAGAAATCTGACACCCAAATGGGGCTGCATCAGTACAAACATATGTGTACATATATCTGCAAAGATCCCTATAATAATGTCTACACCTATAAATAGGTAGATCACATGTATCAGTAGAGACATATCAGGTATAGGAACTAAGAATTTGAATTTCACAGCCTCTGCATTGGAGATAAATGGTCCTTGGGGCTTAGGCTGCATCTTGCTCTGTATACATTTTGTGTGGGAGAAAAAATACTATAAAAAGAGGAAATTCCTATTAATATTTGGTTAATAGCACTCTGAATCCAGATTGTAATACAGTCATCTGTAGGCTGTTCCATCTCCTCTAAATCTACTCTTCATTTGAACAAAATGGAAGAACTTGTTTCTAGACTGAGGTGACACTGCATGGCAGGACTTGGCAACAGCAAGGGGACTGTTCCTACCCAAAGAACTACAGTCTAAACCAGCAGATAAAAGGATAAGATGAAATAAAACACAGAGTTAAAGTAACTGGCAAAAAAATCACCTTAAAGTTTAGCAATCAAGCACTTTTTGCAATCTTTTTATTTCTGTGTTTTTCTACTGCCTATTGCCCCACCTTGCATTTTCCCAGGAGTTAAACACCCAGATATTTTTTGCTGATTATGCAGATATGCCCACACTGTAATATTCTAGGATAAGAGTTGGAAATACAGTAACTTTTTCCACTGCCACTCAGTGTAAAACTGTTCTATGGTTTGTTTGTTCCAGAAGAGTTTGTGCATGCCGCCAAGGAAAGCCCGAGTTTGGGGTTTAGGAGTAGAAAATGTCAGCTTGCAGCCAGCCAAGCATGAGGAGTAAGTAGAAATAAGAGTAAGAGGAGGAGCAGTGCATGAGGACACAGTGTAAGTCACTGTGCATGGAAACCACATTGAGTGTCCTTGATACTCCATGGAAGCAAGGGGAGGACTTGGGACACAAATCCAGGACACAGCAAGGAGGTTTCAGATACACTGTTCCCAGATTTTTGTCTCATTTCAAGCTGCTAAAATGAATTAACATTTGGTAACGCCCGAGCAGCTCTTTGATATACAACAGAAGTAAAACATGTCTCTCTAATTCACTTTTGATTGATGTTGCTGAGCCTATGGGAATAGGAACCGTACAGCTGTGGTTGCAGACAGCTTTATTACTTTATTTATCCCTGTTCATTATGTTGAAGTGACAGAGAGAAAACGGGCAAGAGCTGTTTGGGATTCCTTTAAGTGTTTCCTTTCCTAACCCCCACGTCCCTCCCTGCAAAGGACTCCTCAGAGGGGTCTGTCCTCATCTCATATCCATACAGTAATAAACCTGTTTAAGAGCATGACAATAAAATAAATGAGCATGTCAAAGCTCTGTTGGGAAAAAGCCTCACTCTTCTCCTGGCTGCTTCACCAAATACAGAACAATGAGGAGTTTGAGATTTAATCCCATCACCTCCTTGGGGGGCTTTTGTTTGCTTGCTTTAAAAATACCAGCACTCCAGAAGAATGGCCTTCTTTACATCTCATACTCTGCCCCCAAGCCCCTGAGCCCATCTTATTTGAAGGAAGTTCATTCTACCCTGAATCTTTGAAAGAACTATTTGCTGCTTCCAGGATTCTCTATGTAAAATAATAAAAGGTCACAAAAACCTGAAAGCCAGAGCTTTTGTCATGACTGATCTCATGAATTTTACAGACTTCACTAGTGTCCACAGTTGAATTGGTCAGTGTTTCCCAGTCACCAGTTACTGCCACCTGAGCTTTATGAGCTGGATTGAAATACATGGTCTGATTTGTCTTTAGGGATTTTTGTTGTTGCTGCTTTTGAGTGCAAGAACATGATGAGAACAAATGAAGCAACAATGAGATGATTTAGTAACTAATTGTGGGTTCTTCAAAGGCTCAATAACAAATAAGAAAGCCTAGAAACATCACTGGAAGTGATCTGTAACTGCTGACGTCCACTTGTAACTTAAGACTTTCCTCTCACCTATCCACATCTTCACCTCACCTACCCATAGTTTCTAACATTTTCCTAGGATGAGCACACACAAAAAAGCATGGAAGAGTACAGGCAGCAGAGACACAGAAGATTTTTTTGAACAGTGACACCATTCATAGACATGAGTGAAGTAACTTCCACCAAATCTAGGTGGCTCTGACTATCAAATTAAATATTACAAGCTATTATAAAGCCTTCCTAAACAGTAATCTAACAAATTAATATTTGTACATCTAAGATCCATAAATCCTACAATTTCAGAATTTTCTTTGCTCTTTTGTGCAAATTGCAAGAAGTAGGAAACATTTAGAGCATTAAGCATGCATTTTGTAAGCCTTAAATATAGTATTAGTTCCTCAGCCATGCTGTGTCTGAAACAGCCCATGAAACACAAAAAGGTGGTTGTCTTGTGCTTCACTGGGGAAAGAAAAGGTCAGGCAAAGAGGAAGAAAAGTGTTTCACACTTCTTTCTTACAGAGTAGACAAGACACAAACAGAGCACAATCTCATTATTATTTCTCATGGGTTAAAGCACTGGAAGATGCAGATTGTTAGCAGCTGAGCTTTTTCTGAGCAGCTGCTATCTCTACAAATGCCTTACTTGGGGTGGTGAGGGTGTGGACATGAGAATCTCTGTGCCCTGGACATTAATACCAGATGAATTTATTATGATCATGTTATGTCACTGAAAACAGTGCATTCCAAATGAATTAGTGTTGCCATGGATAACTCAAAATGTCCAGTCAACCCCAACACTGCTCATTTCAGATGGGAAGGGTCAACACTTCTGTACTCCAGAATGCTGGTTTTAATTCAAGGTAAATTATACACTCAGACTTTCTTGTTAGAATGATTTCTTCCTTTTAAACTACTTTGACCTCCATAAAGTCTGTGCACATCTCAAGAAGCTGACTAGCTGGAGGCAGCAGCAAGAGCATCGTTTGGAAAATGTAAAAAGGGAAGCAATTTAAAGAAGATATTTTGCCTAATCTCCCATGCTCTATTGAAAAGATCCAATAAGTTACCAATAAGCCTGAGATTAGTTTCAAGTGAAGTGTCCCACATCACTGCTGCAAGTGGAATTGCCTGGTTACTTTTCTTTATCACACAAAGAAAATTCAAATCCCCCCAGACTTTCCACACAGTTATCCTGAACCATAGAAAAATCATTTACCCACCACATAGCTCATTACACTTTTGGAGATAACTTAAAAATCTCTTTTTAAAATTCCACATAATGTTGAAAACATCACATTAAAACACTACTGGAGAATTCTATTCCAAACACTAATTTGCTTTGATGTTAGGAACAGTTAAGCAGAATTGTAAGCTTTCCAATGTGTTCCCAGATCTCTTGTCCTCACTGTGTTTGCCAGGCCATATTGCTTTGAAGTCTGTGTGTGTGACTATTTGGAAGGTAAAGCTCTGCTTAGTGCTAGGATTTACAGCAGAATATACTTTGGGGTAAATCAACCTACACAGTGCTTCACTTTTAAAGCAGCCATGCAAAGTAATGAGACATCACAATCCATTCCACACCCTGAGACAGGCAAAGAGTGAACAGAGGATCACAGGATCATTAAGGCTGGAAAAGATCTCCAAGGTCACTGAGCCCAGCTGTTAACCCAGCACCACCATGTTCACCAGTAAACCAAACCCCAAATGCCACATCCACACATCTTCTGGACATTTCCAAGGGTAGTGATTCAGCTCCTTCCCTGGGCAGCCTGCTCCACTCTACAAACAAGGAGAGAGAGTTGCTAGTGATATGTTCAAAGTATCAGGCACAAGCATGATCCAAGATAAATAAATCTTTAAATATTTGTATTTCTATTTCTTCCTGATATTCCTTTATAGTCTAGAAATATAGTATTACTGAAAATATATACAAAACACTTCATTGAACATGTGTGTCTGTGTTTCCTGCTGGATTTAATATCACAACAGGCTAAGTATTATAGCAAAGGAATAAAACATGTTTTTCCAGGATTATTTATGTAGGCTGTACCAGCCCAGCACTAGGAAATTCACACTCAGTGTAATGGTACAATTAATGATCACCCTAAAAGCCCCCTACAAGTGCAGCTGGACTAATCTGCAGCTATAGAAATTTCTGATATCTGCAACAGCCAGCTGAATTACTACTCAACATCTGCATCCTTCAGTAGCTGGAATGGTAGGTGGTACCAGAAACCAGGCTCTGAAGAACAAAAAAGGTGGCCTAGCTCTTTCTTTGATTCTGGTCCCAAATTAGATTCATAAGAGCAACTACCTGACAGAAATAGTCTCCTAAAATACATCATAAAGACTCACTGGCTTTAATTTGCATCAGGCTGCCATTTACATACTTCATACACTGCTTGAACAGCTTTCTTTGGTCTTCAGGGAACACAAACCCAAGAGGTAAAAACAACACAGCCCACAACAGAGCCATTCACTTGCAACATTCCTGAAACACATCAGAGAAATGAGAAAAACATAAGTCCAGATTTTGCCTTGGAGTGCGTGCACAAACTTGCTATAAAGCCATTAAAATTTAGTTTCAAGCAAGCAGAAACAACTAAGAGAAATTATAATTAAGAATTAATATCCCATTTTATATCACTGAAGCTTTGTCTTAATTGGCAGCATCCCAGAGCTCCTACCCAGGGAACACCAATCACTCTGTCTCTGGTGCAGTGTCCTCTCATCCAGAGTCACTGCATAACAGGATAGAGCAAATTAAAAAAAACAAACCAACAACACTATTTCAGCCTGCCTTTGCACATGTCCACAGGCATTCTGGAAAGTAAAGGAAGAAATCTGGGGCTGAGCTCCTTGTATTTAGGTATATTGTATTATCAGGAGGGGCCTTCTGTGGCTCTAAAAATAGAGAGCCTGGAGTAGACTGTACCCATTTCATCTCCAGCACCTCATCTGCCAGTTCCTGTGCCAGAAATCTGTGTCTTCCTCCTCTGTCCCTGTCTTGTCCCTCAGCAAGGAGCCCTATAGCCCTGCTGCAGGAACACAAAAATACAGAAAAGTCAGTGGTCAGTGCTCTGAAAACTGCAATCCTTTCCGGTCATACAGAGAGGCTGGACAAGTGAAATAATGTGAAGAGCTGGTCAGATAAAGAACATGGAGAGCCACTTGGTGGAGAAAGGATTCTAGACACACAATTTAAAACATGGCCCTTTGCCATTATTTTCACTTTTAAATGTTGGGGGGAGGGAGTAGGTGGGAGAGAAATGAGCCACTACTTGTGTGAACCTGAAAGCTGTAAGGCACAAAACTGAACCCAAATTCATCTGCTAAACAAAGGCCTGATTGGATTTTCTGGTTATTTGCAGAAAAAAATTTACATATCTGCATGTGTCTATTTCAACACACTATCTCACAAATAACTATTTCTTCAGTTCTGTGTTCAAAAAAGAAGAATGACAGATGTACTCTGAAAATAAGACGTGGTCCCCACATGAAGAAAGAGGAGGGAAAGGATGAATCACAATCATGAAATAGGATCCTACAGTGAGAGTCAAAGAGTTTTTAGCTGTGTTCTTGAAAAGGAGAGGCATGAAAGCAGTAGAACCATTAACAATTACTTCTACATACCCACTGCAAAGCCAGTATAAATGAAAAGTTAACAGGGAGGCACACATAACTTGATTTAAAATGCAGTTCCAGGAAATAGACTTTTGTAAAAAAAATAGCTTTTTAGAAATACTGAGGATAATAGGAACTGTAGGTGGATTCACAATATTATGTTCAATCACTTTTCTGAAAAGCTTAAAATGAATTATAAAAAGTTATCTTAAACACCAAAGACCTTTCAAAGCAAAAAGAAGGAAAAAGTTAATTTTCAGGGAACTTCTCAAAGTAGATCACTAACAATGGATGAGATTGTTAACAATTGAAGAATTTGTTCATGATCTGGATTTTTCCATTTGTCATTAGAATTATTAGAAAGTCATTGATAAAGAAGTTAATTTCTTTAGTGTCATTCCCAACTCCTTTATTTCAAAACTGCCTCTCTTGCAGCACACCACTTGGCAATAAAATTGAATTTTCAACAGTACATTGTACATGAGGAGGACTGGAGTTCACCATCTAGATCTTAATAAACAATGGAAATATCCCATAATTTACATTTAACACCCACCAGTCAGTCCCTTCTGGAAAATACATGACAAGCTTTACTGATTGTATCAGTAAACCAGCCATTCCCAGCTTTCCATCATGCAAAACTCACATCTCTAAGTTTCATGTAGGAATTAAGGTAGCAAGGTCAGAATTGGAAAACACATTTTACTTTTGGAAATAATATGTTCTGTTCTAAAACACCAGAGTGATCTAAAATTCAAAAGGAGCAATACAACAGTTCTTTTTCCTGATGCATTTAACAGCAGCAAGGAAATTCCATAAACTTTCTTATCTTTTTACTGACATCAAAACATCAACTCAATGAGATCTCAAATCAAATTTTGTTTCATCCGTTGTATTTTTGCCTACATTGCTCTTCTTCTCTCATTTTTCTTTCCTTTCTTTCCATCTCCTAGTGATTTTTAGCACCTACTGTATATTCTCTGTATTCTCCACCCATTCCTCATGTTATCTCCTTCATCTTGTTTCAGTTTATCTTTCCCCCAGTATAGACAAACCTCTTGTGTGGAACTCAGTGTGGCAACACTACCTCTGACCACAACAGAAATTGTATTTTGGCCCAAATATATGATGCACATATCTCTTGTGGCAGATAAAGAAAAAATGTAGTGCATTTGTCTTAATACAGGCAGTTAAAAGTTTTTAGAAAAATCCATATGGTTCCTTTACAATAGAAGGGAGAATGTTCTCTACATTTTAAGCAATGTAAGTTGAGGCTAATTTAATCCCTTTTAGACTTTAACACCTTAGATTTCTAAAAGTCTGAAGTATATTCGTGCATCTTTTGTGAAGGAGGATTTTACTGCAAAGCATCTGGGTTTGACTATTAGACGTATTTAAATCTAGAATTCTGTGACTGAATCTTTTATCTCCAAGATTTTTACTACTTCTTGACATTTCTCCCTTTGACAGCTACACACTTTACCTTTATGAAAAACAGTGCATCAAAAAAAACCTGCCAATTCAGAAGCTCTCGCTCTCAAGCATTGCTTCACATAGACATTTATTTCAATTGTATATATTCTTAAAAATTAATATTATTAGCAGCTTTGATATTTTGCTTTCCTTCTTGATGGGACTGATCATGTCCTTGTCCAAAGCAGGAGGGCTGGAATTAGGTGATCTCTAAAAGTCCCTTCCAACCATCCTATGATTAAGTAAACCAGACAAGGATACTTGATTTAATATGACATGGCAGGACAGATCTAGTATTTTTCAAGTGAAAAACCAATATTTAGTGTGGTAATAAAAATCCTAAGTAAGATGCAAAGATAAATAAGATGCTAAGGAAATATCTTACTGTTTTACTTGTCTAAGTACATTTCAATACCTGATGAAATCCTACTGCCTGGTGAATTCCTTTTGCAGCTGTTCCCAAGCTGGACAACAGCATAACAGATGAACACAGAAAATGCTGAACTCTCAAAACTGTGGTTTTCCCATAGGTGCAGTAGAGGTCAAATAAAAACTCTGAGTGTGCATTAATTACTTTGCAATAGAGCAAATACCAGTCAGAGAAAATTGCACATTTCAAAAGCAACAAAAAATGCAAAACTAGCAAATAGTTCATCAGCCACTGGCAATACTTGTAATGTAGCCAACAATGGAAATTTATGGAACATCTATTGCACTTGATTTTACCTTATAGACTACACCATTTCCATCAATTTAGAATGCAGATAAATTCTAAAGATGAGATTTTTTAAAATGGTATGTGCCATTTTAAGAACCAACCATAAATAACACCTCTTTGAATAAAACACTGCAATTACATGAAAATATTCTGCCAGTTTTCCAGTTACTATAATTTCAAATTCAAAGTACAAGTTAGAATTAAAAAATATATAAATAAACAAAAAAGCCTTCACCCAATTCATGCTTCTGTTCATGCTCAGGGAAAAAGAGATCTGTGAAAGTCAAGTCAATCACATATAAATCAGAACAAAACTGAAAACAAATAGTGAAATTTTCTATGGCAGTTGAACACATGTATTGCCTTTGTAACAGTGCACTGTTTTAGATACAAGGCATGGAAGTAGGAGAAGGTCAAACTGTCAATAGGTCCAGCATGTATGGGCTGACAACAAAACTGAAATATTTATGAATTTACAAGAAAATTAATTATTTGGAAGAGAGCAGAAGGACCCAGGTCTATGAATATTCAAGCCTACTACACTGAGAGCAGATCAGAGTAAGAGAAGAGGATGCAGCACTTCCAGCCAGTGCTGCACCAGCCAGAAATGGTGTTTCCATTTCAGCCAAGTCCTAAACCCCGGCTCAGCAAGGCTCCATATACAACTCAGGACCAGCATTTTCTTAAGCATGGCTGCATAGTTCTGGTTTGCACCTGGAGAGCTGGAAGGTCAGACAGAGCAAACAGCATCTGCCTTCAAATATCACATACACGTACACTTTGATTAACATAACTCATCATGGTTGGGTCTGCAGTCAAACTAGAACAAGCTGATAGCCAAAGTCTAGCCTTAACTCTAGTCTGGCCTAGGAAAAAAGTCCTGTAGAGTCTTACTAATAGTCAGGCCTATTAATATTGAATGCTTTATATTATAGTGATTGTCTTTCATGGGAAAACAGCTACTGCAGAACCAGACTAAATTAAAGATTTAAGTTCAAAAATAGGTTACCTACAAAGTGTTTGCTCTTCCAATTAGCAAGCCCCCTCCCACACACACTGATTTCTTAGCAGTTTGCTGTAGGCTGGAATAGGACATGCTTGATTCATTATCATGGGACTTAAAAATTAGGTTTATATTCGATAACCCTTAAAAGAGTAAGAGAGAAGGAAACGGAGTCTTAACAGACTGACTAAACAGAATACACATCCTTTATTCTGGCATAAGAAATCACATCTACAATTTATCATGAAAAAATCCATTAAGAATACCCCACAGCTAGAAAAAACTCTAGGCTGGTGCTAGGTTTTGATTACAGAGGAATACAGCAGCTGTTCATAGAAGGAAAATGAGAATACTTTGCTATTCTGTTCTTTTTCATTTTGCCAATAATATAGCTGCATTTTCACCTCCAGATTGGTAAATTTCAAAACCAATAAGCAGGTCAGTAACTACCTTTTTAATCTTTTTTTTTTTTTATTTAACAGAAAAGCCTACTGAGATTCTGCCCAGTCACCTCAAACTCTCCTTTGTCCTTGTTCCAATGTACTTAATCCATTCAAATGTCACATTTTCATCTCCAAAGTACACAGAGAACGCTCTAAATTGGGTCTTTGAGTAAAACAAACCAATGTGTCTGTACTTGCTTCTTTCTTGCCCTTCCTTCCTAAAACCATAGGAATTGTGTTAAGAGAGGAAAAACAAAAGCATCTATCTTAGCTTCCCAAACCAGCCACTCCCCTCAATTTAATTCTTTCCATTTTGTTACTTCTCAATATTGTGAAGTCTGATTTTCCCAAATCCAAGAATAAGAAAAGGCTGGAGGGTTGGCAGGGAGCACTGAAGAGAAAAGCACTTCCAGATGTTAATAAAGGCTATAGTTGGGATGCTCTTGTTATAAATTCCCACCTTTTTCCAGAGAACTCAGCTCTGCTAGTGAGTGCTGCACTGTTCTCCATATTCACACACCCTCTCTGATTTGCTGTGTTCTGCATCCCCTGCTTCTCCTGTTAGTTTCACCCCTTGTTTTCACCAGTCTCTACCTTCTTCCATCCTCACTGGCTTAGCCAGGATATTTTTGGAGATAGCTACCTTCACTGTTATTCAGTTCTTTTCTGTGTGTAGACCTCTAAGTATTTACAGACAGAAAGCTGGGTCCTAGCAAGTGAAATGAAGACTGAGAGGAATATGTTTTGTCACATTGTGAAACAGAGCACGAACACCCCTTCTTCTGTGGTCTCTAAATACACACTGAAATCTCACAGTTCTGAAAGAATAGGAGCAGCAAAAAGTGCTCCTGGCTTGGTCAGCACTTTGCTGGGTAACTTTTTTAACCTTTTTCTCCTTTGGTTTTTTCCCTACAAAATGCAGAGGCAGTTCTGCACTCACAGCTGTCATGGTTATTATAAAAATGAAGTTTAAAATGCTCTGTGCCTTTTAGATTAAGGGTGCTAATGAGATGAGAAGTGCAATCATCATCTCAAGCCCGGCCTGTTGCACTTAAGCTGTTCATCCTTTGCTTTGATTACACAAAGCTTTATCAATGAAGTTTCTCTCTGGCTGTAGCAGCAGTAAGAGAGCAGTGGCACATGCAGAGAAGCACACTGCACATCAAGTGTCTGATTTTTAAAATGCATGTCTAATTTTCACAGGCCAAAGCCTTCCCGTGAACTACTATTCAGCTGCCTGAATAATGCATACAAATGAGACAGGACTGCAAGCCTAACGATTTTAAAATCAGGTGTTAAGTGCAGAACATATAAAAACTTTCCCATCTTAGATTGCATAGCTGTCAAAGCACAGCTTTAGTTACTCTCAATATAACAATATGAATGTACCCACCTGAAAATCTGAAACTGTCTGGAAATTTTTCTCTAATCATCAAATGATCAATGAGAACAGGCTGCTACTCTTGACTTGATTGTTCTCTCTCTGCTTGTCACATTCTTGCCATGACTGAATTCCAGGACACGCTCTCTGGCATGCAGCCCCTTCTTGTCTGCATTCAATTTCAACCCACTCATAGCCAGATTATTTTAGATGATTATCATAGAATACTTTGGGTTGGAAAGAACCTTAAGGTCATTTAATTCCAATCCGCCTGCCAGGAGCAGGAACACTTTAAACAATTTATCCCAAAACTCCAGTGCTGATCACTTATTGGGGCTGTAATGTTCAATTCCTTATTCTGTTAATAATAATTCCTAGTCATGAAGGGAGGTAGCCTATGCTGTCCTATGAAAAGACTGGGTTCTCTACCTTTGTTTTCCCATATCACTCATTCCTGCTTTTAACTCTGGAAAACTGTGGTATTCTACAAAATTTTCCTTACCATGGGTACATGGGAGAAACACTTTCTGTTACTAGGTCTGACCTGACTTTTTGGGACACTTGATTTTTATATGTACTTCAACTTATCCACATAAAATAAAAATAAAATAATGTAATATGCTTAAATATTTATGCATATCAGAATCTGTTACTGCTCTTGTAACTTCTATCTGTAAATCTCTGAAAAGACAACCTATTAAATCAAAACTTATTTTATTTTTTTAAACTAAACTAAACTTTATTTTCCTTACTGCTATTTTCTAACATAACATTTAAGGACAGTTACTGATTCAACATCAGTGTGGCATCTTTTTATCTCTACCGACATAAAGGACCACCAATTGAGACAGTATCCTAAAACAAGATATATAACTAGCCCAAATGGAACTGGCACATAATTATGATGATGGCATGACCTTCTGTGAATTGCCCTGAAAACCCTCTCTGTGATGCTTTTACAAACTGATCTCATGCTTGTCAGTCACAGCCAAAATGTGAGTCTTTAATCAGTGCAGTCCTGTAGTCAGTGAGAGAAATGAACTCATACTCTGTAACAGATTAGCAGAAGATTTTCAAATAGAAGATTAATGAAAAAAATGTAAAAATAGAATAAGCAGTTGCCAAAATTGCAAAGGAATAAGGAGATGATCTTAAGTGGCCAAACCCAAAACCTTAGTATAGAAGGCCAAAACATCGGGATCACATGGCTTTAACATGAAACAGTGATGATCTTCCAATTTTCCTATGGTTACTAATCTACAGACATTAACTCATACAATCGACAGACATTCATCTGCATCATCCACAGAAAAGCCATACACTCCCATAACTAAGGTAGAGAGTTACATTCATGTGCAAGAAGAATTTCCATGCTTACAATTCCAGAGCTGCCCTCCAAATGCAGGTAACATACTTTTCACAGTCTATACATAATTGCTTAAAATTATCAACGCCAACTAAAAGTCAGCACCTCTGGACTGACTTGAGTTAAACAGTGGCTGTTTATTGCAACATTCAGAACACATATTTGGTGGGGCTTGAGTTTTGTTTGGCTTTTTAAAATATTAAACATACAAAGCTTCTTCCTAACCATTCTACCATGCAAAGCCTGCTTTTCCCACAGGCAGAGTATGCCTTAGCATTTCATTAGATGGACAGCATTGAATTTACTTAAAAATAGGCAAGCAGTGTCATAGCTCATTTGCTCTGATGCAATTGTGAGAAGATAGAGCCTGTATGCCCAACCACAGGGAACATTTGGCATAAAAACACACAGCAGGAATAAAGTTTTGTGTAAAACTAAGCACAGCGGTTTGGCAGGTGGGGGTTTTCATGCTGTAATGGCAACTTACACCCTTTTTGTTTCTTGCATTGAAGCCTTGGCTGAAATTCAGCAGATGGGGCACTTAGTGAGTTTTAGGAGTTTTCATGGAAACAGTCATGCAATACATGCTTGCTTTTGACTAGCAAAAACATCCTACATGAGATGGTATAAACTTAAACCAGCCCCAGCAGTGCTGAGAATTGTGCTGAGTTATTTCAAGTGCCTCAACAAATCCATAGGGAAGCACTATCCACACAGACCCAGAAAACAGCAGAGTAACAAGGGAAACATTTGAATTTGACAGGGTTTTGGTCACATCTGTAATAACATGTGTAGCATTTTTCCTCCTGTTTTTCATACCACTCTTCATTGTTTTCTTTCTCATACTATGCCATGCAGAACTGACACCATCATGCAGCAAAACCATACATCTGAAGAGTCCTTGCCCCTAAAAGTTTCATGTGCACGGTACCAGACTGCACACAAGTGAAATTCCCCAGCATGAAACATTGCAATAAAACAGGTTTGATGAGAAACTTTCCTTGACTGCCATCCCAGCAGGTTCCCTTGAAGTACCTCAACTTCTCTGAACATTTAACAGAACCACAACAGACTTCTGTCAGCGCTCCAACAACTTTGCCCTGGAACCGGATTATTTGGGAAGGTGCAGAGTCCACCTTCTGTGGATAGACAGACAGAAGACCTTGGCCACTAATCACACGAAGACTAGAGCTGCTGAGTTAGAAATTATTATTATTATTATTATTACTATTATTATTAGTCGTTAATGAATCAAACAGTGTATTTTCCAGGGTTAAAAGTCTTCTTTTCTGGACCATGAGCAGTATCACTTTCAAAACACCTCAGGAAATCTCTCTCTAGAGCAGTATCTAGAAATTTTTTTTGTTAGCTTGTAAGGTAATTCAGTGTGTGGAAAACCCTGATTTAAATCACATCCAATTACACATGGTTTTTTTCTATATATTAGACACCTGCTGTGATATATAGGTGACACTTTCACATGATAGAAATGCTGGTCTGCAATTTCTGCTGTTCTAGAAACATCAAAAAGCATTTTGTTACCTAGAAACATACTAACCAACCTGTAATTTGCTGCATTACTTATCTGAATGCTTGTCTTTTTTTTTTTCATGTTTCATGTTCATTGGGACAATCACATCTCTAAACAGTCTATGAAAATACCCACATATAATGGATGATTATATATGTAAGTATATCTAAAATAAACATATATAGGATCCAGGTAAACTAATATCTTTTTCACTGTCATTGTGCATAAATATTTCACAATAAACTAACTAATATTTCACACTAAAACTCAGTGCAGCTGGCTTTCAGCCTCATGAAATACCTTTGGACTGCCTCAGACATTTGTTTTTTAAACTGATCAATGTATGGGTTAGCTCCTTGATTCTGAAATGAGCATAAAGTGTTTGTTCAGAGGGGAAAAAACAGCCAGTGGGGAATGTTCAGAGAGAAAGTATTACAAGAGCTTAGTAAACAGATATAAAAGTACAGCTTGAGGTAAGACTTTAGACAGCCACAGCAATAATAATGCTCTAAAAGGAAGCAAAACAAGATTTAGAGATACTGTGAATATAGATTTTAGAGCAAAGAAAATACAGACAAAAATGGAAGGAAGCCTTATGAAATGCAGAAATGCTGGAACCCCAGAGGTCACACATTATAAGAGAGCCATGGGAACTGTGTGAATGGCAGGAGGAAATGAGAGTGAGCAGTGATGACAGCTGTGAGTCAGTAATGCCTTTAGCCACAAGGGTAATGCAGGCACACGCAGGGAAGGCATTTTTAATCAATAGCTTCGAGATCTTGCAAACAGCTATCTGATCCTAGGCCAGCAAAAAACATTAACAAGGTTCTCAAAATAAGCAGAAGGTGTGTTATTCAGTCAAAAACCTAAAATACACACTTTCTGAAACACAGGTTCTCTTTACTCCCCTGTAATGCCCAAGAATTTTTCTGCCTGCAGAAAATTTATGGATGAAACCTTGACAGCTCATACAATGCATTGGGAAAATGTGTGTTGATTAATAGGCAAGAAAAAGTGAAGAGTCTATGCTTTTGTTTCACTCTTTACACATGTATGTGTAAAGATATATCCCTCTCAAGTGTCTAGCTTCTGCAACTCCAAATATCTTCAATTGTTCTCTGAAAGTCAGTAAATTCATGTTGGGACATTAAAACCACCAAGACTGCAGTCTTCATAATTCTCTTAACAAAATATTGCTGGTGGATTATTTCTCAGCCCTGTCTTGTTAAGCAAGAATGGAGAGTAGTTTCTCAAATCCACACTTGTGTATTCATTGTTTTCTCTTGCTCTTTCAAAGCTTGTTTTGTACCTAATCTGCATTTAGATATCCCTGTACACATATGGCTTTTACAAATCATAGAAATCTGAGACAACACCATGATCTTCCTTTGCCTAAATGATCCAGTAAATAGGGGCAAAAAACCCCCACACCCAAAAAATTTACCAGAAGACACATAGACAAAGCAAAAAATTTTGAAGTGATATCATATTTTAATAACTGTAAGTGTTTTGCTTCATTTTTTTTCATTATTGGTAGAGCGAAGTTACCAAATAAAACACAATTATCTCAGGATTGAAGGAAAAAAATCCAACATCTTCCCCTGGACATTCCAAATCAGGACAAATCTGCTTTCTTAGAATCTTTCCGGTCAGAAGGCACCTTACCATGGGAACTAAGTCCAGCATTTTTCTGGAAACAGGAGAAGCATTGAATTGTGACTAGGTTGCTTAGATCTGTGTGTAAACAGGTCAGAAAAATTCCCAGACAGAGATTTTCAACCTTTCAGGGCAACCTGTTCCCACCTCCCCCAGTCTCCAACCTTCCCAATCTCTACAGCTTGGCAAATTTAACAGACAAAAGCTTTGCAATGACATCTGCCACTTCTCTCAGCTCTTTCAAACACATCCCTTTTGGTTCTAGAGACACATGTAGCTCAAGCTCAACAAATCCCACTGAGTCCCTGAAATGTAACTACATTTGTCAGGAAAAGTAGTCCTGGGTGATACAGTGACCTGATGGGGCAAAGCATATTAAAAATTAATTTTCTCTCACTAAAATATAAAAACCCTTTTGGGCAAAGGGAGAAACCTTTTAGCCCCTTTGTAGCTAACAGAACACAGCCCATCAACAGGTTGTTAAAACTAAGGACATGAGCTATTTCAGCAAGGCAGGAACTTATACATCTATCTGTAAGTTCAAGACTACATGCATTTGTAAAGCATTTTTAGGTTGATATTTCTAACACTAGGTGTTGGTTTTGAAAATCAAGTTTGTTCTTAATAAATACTATTATTTGGAGATAGTGATTAAAGCTCACATTTTCAGATGAAACATCTACTTTGACTGTAGCTGAAACAGTAAAGAAAGGATAGCCCTAAGAATTGTACAAAGTTCAGTATTTAATAAAACATGAAATAACAGAAGTAGATACTGAGAATCACTAATGATGATGATGATGACCCATATAAGTTATGGCAGTTTTATACCAACATAATTGCAGACAAATGCAACTATCAAATGAGAGTCAATGGATTTCAGTATCCCTTCAAATGTTATCAGTCTAATAAAGCTGGATCCATTCTCAGTATCTGAAGTGTTTAAAATATCCCATATATTCTGACATTTCTTTTGTGCAGCAGGATCTTATATTTTGTCTGAAAGAATAAAACCAGTATCCATATCCACTTCCATGGATACATTCATTTCAGAGAGCAACCGGCCTTGAAAAGCTTCATTTATCATTTTTACCAAAACAAAGACAGCATTAAACAGAGAAAGTTTAGGGTTTGCACCTCTGATCTGACTATAACAAGATGCACTTATATACATATAAAAATTTTACAAATTCTCTAAATGACCACATTATTTTGCCTGCCCTGGTCTATCTTGTCATTGTAACCTCTCCAAAATACTGCAAAATGAAGGATTTCACAAAAGCCATGCTAAAGGTACAGCTGATAGCAGACTCCAGGGTGGGGGGGTGAGGAAAACTCCCCAGAGCACATTTTACACTGACTCACTTTTCTTCAGTAACACCACCCAGAAAGGAAACTCGAAGGGCTGTAAGCAGGAGATGGAATGCATAGGCCTAAATTTTGATGACAAGGCTTAGACTTGTCCTCATACAGTTTTAGTATAGAGTTTCAGTTTAGGTAGAACCCAAGACAGAGGTTATTGATCTTGGCTGAGGTGCCTCCATGTGTTAAATTTTTAATGCTGTTAGTTTTACTATAAACTATATCTGGCAGGAGGCAAGCAACCTCTCTTCGTGGCAGTCATGGCCTATTTTGTTTTGTTGATCTAAAAATAGTTGAAACTATTTATTATCATTTTCAGACAATAAATTGCATCCACATATTACATGTACAAATTCACTTTTCTGAAGGCAGTGTGAAGTCAATGTCAACAGCAAGAGATCCTGACTGAATTCCTACAGCAGCCAATACTTCATATCTGCTGCAATAGAAAAATAACCCATCCAGAACCACAAGTTGCTATTTGTCTTACAGCTATAACTTAAAATAGTGTCTTTAAATTAAAGCTGACGCACAAGCAAAAAACCCGCAGAGAAACAAACCCCCAAAACATGAACACTGGGAGTGACAGCATCAACAGCACCACCAAGACCTGATGGAATCAAGATGTCTGTAGATCTGCTGGCAAAGTGAAAAGTAGTATGAAAATATTACCAAGCCACATACCTCAGAGAGATATCTTTGACTTTTGCTCTTAACTGCTTCCTCAGAAAAAAAAAATCATCCAAAAAATGTAAATAGCATGGAGGATAAATGTTATATTTTATTTTTTTCATGCCATAACTGCCTCCAAGACCAGTAATTGACATCTGACCCACAGTATCAAATACTGTAAAAGCACACAGCAAGATGTACTCCCTTTATGAATTTGCTTACTAGTCCACATGGAAAATAAGAGATATAAAAAGGGAAAGAAAAAAAGACTGTAACATAAGCTAAAGGGGTAGAAGGTGTCCTATTGCCATGTTAGTGCTGCAGGTCACTGCTCACTTAGTATGCTGATGTGCTTCACATTTTCAATGGAGCTCTGACAGAGGATGCTGAAATGGAAAGAAAACACAAGACAAAGATTTGACAAAAAAGCTTGACCATGAACAGAGAATTAAACCATCTCCTAAGCTGCCACTTGAGATGCTGTTGTGATTTTCTCACTCTTCCCCTTCCAGTGTGTTCTGAGGTGATTGCACAGCTTGCAGCACTTCCACAGAGAAGAATGCAACCTCCTGCCCAGCCTCTGACCACAAGGACAACTCCTCACACACAGGCAGGGGCAGGCTGCAAAGTCAGTGATGAACTCCAGTGGAGGACCAGGGGCATCTGTGTAAAATAATAAAAGACTGTGCAAATAAGGCAAAACTGAGGGATACAAAAACCATACCTGCCACCTATTAGGCTTAGAAAATCTTCCTCTTTTGGTACCCAAAAATAACATGTAAAGCAGCTAACTTTTTATTTAACAGCTATTCACTTCTTTCCTCTTTCTCCTCACATTTCTTCCCTTTCAGCAAGTCCAGCACCTCAGTATGTGTAAGTGTCCTCAGGAGGCATTTTCAGTGGGAAAGGCCCAGCAATTAAGCATGAAAGGGAAAAGATCTCCGTGTATTGCAAGTACAAACAAAGGAAAACAGAACTCTCAAGTGATGAAGCTAAACCAAATAAATTCCTGGGGTTTACCACACTCACTTACATACACATTAACTCATCTCTAACGTCATTTTGGTTTTTCAGGAGATTCCTAGAGGCTGACCTACCAGACACAATATGGGAAAAATTAAGCTGTCTTGGACCTTTAAGAAATCAAACATCAGTAACTGAAGTAAAGAAGGAATCTCTAGATAGCAAGCACTACAGTAAAACTACAATAAAGCAATTCAGAATGTAAGAAGTCTTACAGATGGCATGAAGATAATTTTGACATGTAATCCAACACAGCATAAAACTAAATTAGATCTGTGGGACTTGGAAATTATAGTTCCATATGGCTGCCGTTACACTGAACCACAAGGGATTACTACCAAGTTTGTCAAGCTACTTAAAATAAAAATTTATTTTCTAAACAAGTAGGTTATAATAATTCTTCGGAAAAGACCCTAGTAAAGAAGTTGAAATTGAATGTTTAACATTTGCTGTGTTACTAAGAATATATGACTGACACTTTTATAAGTCAACATCATTAAAAGATTATGTAGAAACTGATAAAAACATTGGAATAATATAAAATGGGTGTTGTGCATCAGCATTGCATAAACAGACAAAGGAGCAAAAGATGCTAAAATCAGCATGCAAAGGCATTCACGTGTTCTGTGTACCAACAAACTGTGGGCACCTGCTCCCTCACAAATGCATTCTATGCTCAAGCATGTGATGCTTTTTCCACAGCAGGAATTACTATCAGAGCCATTTGGTAATAAAAGCATTTAACACTGCTTTTCATTGATCAGTAAATAGGCCTTAAAAATCCCAAAAGCCACAAAAGGGGAGATGATTTCAGGATGCCTGTGCTGCCCAAGCCTTATGGGAGAGAAGAAGAGACCCAAGCAGATACTTCTGACACCACTGACACGTAGAAAAGATTGCAGACAACTGCTTTTCTCTGGAAGATGCAAGTAGATGACAGGGCTATAAAGTCTGCTGTGAGAACAGCAGATGGAAAACTGTTATATTTTTTAAAGTGCATTCTACAGTATGTGTTAAATGGAAGCAGCAGGTCACCAACAAGATGTGCAAACAAAACCCAGCCAAGTGATTCGGTCTGACCTAGAAAGTGAAAATTCACAGTAAATTTGTCACATTTGAGTGCCATGTGCTGAATCAGCAGCAGGGTTTCCTACCTCCTATCTTCCCTTCCTTTCTTCCTCTAAACAGACCACATTGCAGCTGGTTTTGCTACCTAAATGACCACATATTTTCACCAGCAAATCTTTTTCATTTGATCCATCCAGCCATCTCTAGCAATTTATCAACAGTAACTTTGGTTTTTCTTCTTTTTAAATTTCCTTTTTTACAAGATTGAAGCATATTAAAAAATGCTTTATATGCCCAGTGTCACCCAAGTATTTTAAAAAAGCAGCTACACAAACTCTGTAAAGGAGGTGCCACAAGTTAATTGTCTTGGCTTTCCATGTTGCCAAACAAAAGTGGCATAACACATTTTCTCTCAACAGTTACACTTTTCTAACTAAAAGCTGAAGTAACAGGAATAGTATGATGTGGTCTAAAATACACAGTAGCTATAAAACGCCACCTTGATGGTTTACACCATTTTCAGACATTTGGGTATATTTACACAAATAGTAACTAAAAATTCACCTGTATCAAGCCAACAGCTTGAAAAACACGTGGAAGACAAGAGCAAGCAATTGTAGAATGCAACTTCTCTGCACTGAGGAACACAATCCTCCAGTCAGACAACCTGAACACACATTCAGAGGAGCAGTCATAATTGTGTAAAAAAAACCAAGGGAGAGTCCTATAAATTATTCACCAGCAGCTATTTCCCCAGCCAGCCCTCGTGTTTCACACCTCTTTCCTTTCACCAGAGGGAGCTGAAATGCAGCTCTGAGACCATCTGTACAGCCAAAGAAAGGTTTGAAGATGCTTTCAGGTCTAACATGCAGTAAAGGAGGAAAATACTCTCACGGCACTATTTTGGCTCTTCACATGGCTTGCCAATCTCCCCAGACTCCTGCAGCATTCATGGAAAATGAGGATCATCTAGAGAGGAAGCCTGAATCAGGTCTTAATCACCATTCAGATCCTCTCTGTCTTCTATGCTGGCTGTAAAGCAAGTCTGTGAAAGCACCTGGCTAACTTAAAGCCAAACAGCTGGACAGCAGAAAAACTTTCCAAGACACAAAAAGAGCAAACACCACTTCAAGTGATAGCATTTCTTTGTGGACAGAGAAAGATGGTGCATGAAGACCTGCTCAGATGCTCTGCAAAGCACAGCAGGGATACTGAAGTACCCAACAACTGAAGACACACAAATGTGACAATGACTTGGCTTTAATATTGCAAATCTAGACACATCCTGAACACCTTTTATTTGGTGTCCCAATATGCTGGGAAATTAAAAAGCAGCATAACACTGCAATAATTCAATAATGTTTTATAATTTATGCATCACTATAGAAATGCAACTGTAATAACTGAAATAGTATGATTTCTGTTGTTATAGTTAATTACAGCATATTTCATGGTCTCTGTTTAAATGCTCCTCCAGGATGAAAAAATCCCACTGTCATGGTAATTGTCCTTTGAAAAAAAAAGACCCAAGGAAACAAACCAAAGCAAAACCAATCTGAAATATACCACATATACCACAAACCAAAATCTGCTAAGACAGTGTTAAATTGCACAGACATCTTTTATACATGAGAAAAAGAGGGAAAAACAAGTGAGGAAGTTCAATTAACCAGAATGTACTCTTTTTGCTACTCAGACCAGCAAAACACAAAACTCATAGATTGAATAAATACTTCAAAAGTTTCTGATAAGAAATGTAACTCATGGTAACATGAATTACAAAGGTAAGTTCTAAGCTGTACTTTAAATTCTCAGGTTCTTTTAATCACAAGTGGCAAGAATAAGGGTGGTTGAGTAGTGATTGGTTCATTTATTTTTCCTGTAAGATGATCTTTACATTGCAAAGTCTTGCTGCAGGGCAAGGAACCAAACTGACATGGGATGACACCAATTGCCCATGTGACAGAGCAGACACACACCAAATTTCAGAGATCATTATGTGCTGGATGCTGATTACTTGCCTGCTGAGCCTGATGTCACTTAACTGTTGCATTATGTACTCTGATCAGGAAAACTGTTGGCAATTTGTTGAATTACTTTTTATTGAGAAACTGTCAAGACTGCTGTTCAGAACTATAAATTCTGCTTGCTTCTCAACTATTATTTCTGTTCCCAACTCAAAAACAATGACTAACACATAAGGGTCATAAAATGCAATAGGCAAGAATCAGATTTATTTCCTTTTTGTAATTATTTTTAAAAAGCCAAGCCCTGGATGCCAGAGACAATTGTCCCTGCATTCTCCCTGGATTAATCTTACTTTCCTTTTTTTTTTTCCTATTTCAAAGCAAATGTTCAATTAATGTCTCTGACTAGACAATATCTCCCCTGCTCCTCTCCAGGCTCCTTGTCACATAGACAGCAGCTTATTTTCTTTGGTACAAACTCAACTTTGAATGCTCAACTTGATATGCTTCAGTCACTCTGTCTCCTCTGTTAAATCCTGTGGGTACAGCAGGGTGAAGATCACTGGGTGGAGAGGTACAGGACTACACTTGGATGACAGTTCTAATGTTCTCCCACTAGCAGTCCTTTGGTGCAGTGCTAAGTGCCTTTCCTGAATAGAATGACATCAAAAGTTCAATGAAAGTTGCCCTGAGACAGGGTCTAGAGTAGTCATTGAAATATTACATTTAATAGCTCTAGCAATTGGATACAAACATATCCTTAATGTCTCAACCAGTATCAGTGATGATAAACCAGTAAGAGAAATTGGCACAAACACAGGAATATCCCAAAAAAGCCCCAAAAAGTAGCTCATCAGGAAGAAAATCCAGCCCATATTTAACTAGCTTCTTGGAAATCTCTAATTCCATAAAGAAAGTTGGAAAAAATAGAGTCTGTTACATGGGGAGGAGCTTAAAGGAAAAATTATATTAATCTGTCCCATTAGTAGCTGGATGACTTCAAATGCTCATTATGACTTGATAGACACAGTGTCAACAATATCAGACAGATTTTTTTTTTGTTTCCTTTTTGGTTCTGTTTCACTGAGTCTTGTATCAGCAGTGGTGTGGCCAGCAGGACCAGGGCAGGGATTGTCCCCCTGTGCTGGGTACTGGTGAGGCCACACCTCAAACACTGGCTTCATTTTTGGCCCCTCTCTGTAAAAGGCATTGGGGGCTGAAGCATGTCCAGAGAAGGGCCACAAAGCTGGGGAAGGGGCTGGAGCAGAAGTCTGATGGGAGAGCTGGGGGAGTTTAGTCTGGAGAAAAGGCTCAGGAGGACCTCATTGCTCTCTAAAACTTCCTGGCAGGAGTTTTTGGTGAAGTGGGAGTTGGCCTCTTCTCCCAGGTAACAACAACAGGACAAGAGGAAATGGTCTCAAGTTGCATCAGAAGAGGTTAGATTGGATATTAGGGGAAAATTATTCACTGAAAGGGTTGTCAAGCATTGGTAGAGGCTGCCCAGGGAAGTGGTGGAATGACCATCCCCAGAGGTACCTAGCAGACACAGATGTGGCACTCAGGGCTGTGGTTTAGCTGTGGCCTTGGCACTGCTGGCTTAAATGATTCTGTGATTCTGTATCCCCTCTACACCACCATGAGGCTGCAGTGGTCGTTCAGACAATGACAGAATACTGAAACATCACAGAGCAATAATAATAGAAATGACAAAGTAGTTTCTCTGCCTAAAAGGAAGCAATCAGTTTTGAAGCTCTTTCAAATTTGTCTTTATAAATTTATAGAGAATGGATGTTATTATATACAAGTGTTTCAAAAATTACCTAATATGGAGAGAACATATTACTCTTCAGTGAGATAAGTGTTAAATGACAAACTGCTCCAGTGCTGACACAACATAAATATGCAGTATCCATCAATCCATAAATCTGAAAAGAGCTAATGTAAAAGCTGTGGATAAGAACTTTAGGAATAGTCAGTTTATATCTCCAGTGATTAATATTGCCATGTATTACATGAACATAAACATGTCTGTCTCCATGGAAACACAATGCAATGCAAGTTGCAAGTCTGCTTTTAGAATACCAACTGATAAATTTTCACTGAAATGAACAGGAATACTTACATGAAAGACTCAAAAGAATGTTGGCAAAGGTATTTTTTCTATAACTCTGTTCAAATGAATCTTTGGGAAGAGATGACCAAAATAATATCAAGATTCTTTACCTCCTCTTCAGCAACCAAATTAGTTAATTTTCAATAGTTCATCATGAATATTAATACTCAGCTATGGAACATTGTTATCAACCTACTAGCCATAGAAAGAAAAGAATTTAACTTGTTCTGAAAATTGTTTGCATTAATTTTTCTCCCCTCTTTATTTCCTCCTCTCTGATTTCCCTCATTGCTTGAAGAAGATCCTCCATTGTAACTAAAAAACAATATATAGAGGGGGAGAGAAATAAGTAGACCTTTCCTAGTTTTTTCATCTTCTGATTCTGAATCACACTGTCTGTCCCTAGTAGTACAGGCTTTAAGCAGGCTAAGCATGCCTGTTCAAATCACAGCTCAGGAGGATGGGGTGACAGCTACTGAGAACAAGAGCTGTGGATGTTGTACATCTCCACTTTATCAAGGGCTGACAGACTCCTTATCCCCAATTAGTGACTTGCCAGCTGGGTGAGTGGACAGCAACGTGCATTGAAAATTGTATGGTCTGAGTGCCTGGCACAAGGTCCAGCTGGCAGCCAGTCGCAAACATCAACAGATCTCCAGGGATATGTGGAACATCTTCATTAACAACCTGGATGACTGCACAGAAGGCATTCTCAGCAAGTGTGTGGGTGAGCACAGACAAGGGTCAGTTCCCTGGAGTGCAGGGCTGCCTTTGAGAGCAACCTGGGGAGCATGGAAAAATGTGGTGACATGAACACTAAGGTTCAACAAAATCAAGTGCGATTTTTTTCATAAAACCATGGAATAGTTTGGGTTGAAAGGGACATTAAAGAACCAATTTTGTTGTTGTTGTAGTTCCAACCATCTGCCATGGGCAGGGACCCCTTCCACTAACCCACGGTGCTCAAAGATCATCCCACATGACCTTGAACATTTCCAAGGATGGGACATCCACAACTTCACTGGACATGTTCCAGTGCCTCACTGCCCTCACAGTGAAGAATGGCCCACATGGAATGCAGTCAGAACATGAACAATACAGCTGGGACTGAGCAGGAAGCAGCTCTGCAGAAGAAACCTGGTGGATGCAGAGGTGAACACAAGTGACAAACACACCCTTGCAGAAGAAAACAAGCCTCCTGCAGCCCAGGCTGAGGGAGCTGGAAGGTCCAGGTAGGTTTCCCCTCCCTCTCTATTTGGTACTTGTGAGTCTGAATGTGGGGTTCTGTGTCCAGCTCTGGCTTTGCAGGACCAGACACACTGCAGAGTGCTCAGTGGAGGGTCACTGTGATGGTCAGGGACACAAGGACCTGGTAGGAGGAAGCAAAGAGGACAGAGACTCTTCTTGGAGGTGCACAACAGTAGGACACTGGAAGAGTGGAAATTCCTTTTTTATAGTTTTTAAAAAAATCAGATGGATCCAATACTAGGACAATCACACCAAGAGTTTATGGAATCTCCATCCTTGAAGGTGCTCAACAATGAGCTGAGATTTTTTTCTGAGCAGCCTGATCTAACTCAATATGCTTTGATCAAGGGGTTAGAACAGATGGGGAACTCTGGAGGTCTCTTCCAACTTAAAATGTTACACATCCAGACTCCTGTATAAAGATTCCTATCTTGTAATTGATTCTACATTCATTGGAACCCTTCGCAGAATCCCAGCCCATAAGTACCACTTCTGGCTGCTTTCCTCAAGTACCTTGTGATTTCAGATTGTGCATTTGATCTGCTTTTGAGGGAGAACAGTCAATTGGAATACAGACATTAAATTCTCCCAAGGACTCCCAGGTCTCTAACTTCAAACCAGGGTAATTCCCAAATGAAACAAAGACCCTACAGCCTGAAATGTATCCTACAGACTATAAAATGAATTGAATTTACCATGCCTCTCTAAAGGCTATGGCTTAGTTTTCCTTTCCAGATTCAAAACCTACCAAAATTAATGAGAAATGATAGAAGTCCAGTAATCCTCTGTATAAGTAAGTCATAGCCCAAGTCTAAGGGATGACCTGATGTCAGTGAATATATAAACCACAATGAGGGAATTTTATAGTAACAAAGAGAGTGTGAATATAGCAGAAAGTAAGGGATTGTTGCCAGAGAAACGGAGATAAGCAAGGATGGTGTTGCCATAGCAACTGGGTGACATCAGAGTTTTCCTATTCAGTGCACTGGGTGATAATGAAGTGGTGAAACAGCAGCTTCCCTCTCTGCCGACTCCTGGGAGGTGGGCAGAACCCCAAGTTTGATTGTTTCACACTTAAGACATGTCTAATTAGGAGGTTTACAGGGTTTTTGACATCACTGTGTTAGATCCTCTAATGTCTAGTTCCTGTGTGGGAGTCCAAGGAGAGTCACATTCATTCCAAAACAAAAGAATAGCCATTTCTCTGTCCCTCAGGAGCTAAAAGAGAATTCTAAAAGAGAATGAGGAGAGTCAAGGAAAAGATGGAAATATGGTCCACAGCACAGCACTGTGCCTCTCAGGCATCATCAGGCCACAGCTGATCAGCCAGCTGCACAATGAAATTTAGTACAGGATAAAATAAACTAGGTTATAACTCCTGCCAAATCAATGCTTATTTTTAAGCTTGTACATTTTCCAAGGATAATGGTGTCTTCCTGGACCACCTTGCACCATAATGGAGAATGCTTTAAAGACAGTTATTTTTAACTTTTCCTTTAACCTTGGAAAAACCTCTATGTTGGAGGAATAATATATTCTCAGTATTGTGGAGGGAGAGTAAATGGAAAAGTATTTGTGATAATATAAATAGACATTTAAAAACCCTTCATATAACCCTATTCATAAAATGCAAAAAAGCCCAAACAATATTTTTATTTCAAATAATAAACACATCCCCAAGTAGGGACTTATATCAGTTTTGTCTGTTTCAAGGACTGAAAAGGCTGTGGTTTCATAGCTGTTGCAGAGAAATCCACAATATGAATTGACATTTACTCTGCAAGAGGGACTACTGAATCTGCAATAAAAGCCCAAATTTTCCATCCACCTAAGCCTGGGATATAACTCCTCTTTATTAAGTACACAACAATAAGCAAGGTCTAGACTTCATACATTGTTAAGTTGAGAGCTTTGTTAAATGAAATTGTGCAGGCTGCTTAGGCACCAGCAGCAAAGTAGCTACAGGATCAGACCCCTCACTGCAAGCTGCAAAACCTCTCAAGGAGCTGAATAAATACCCAAAGAACTCATAGTGAGTTTCTGGCTGCAATGCTCCCAGTGAGACAGACAGATGGACAGACACACAGGACACACACCCACAAGCTGTCTGGCCCGGGCAGAGCTATGTCACAGCAATGTCCACATCACAGACATCCAGGTAAGAGAGTCCTGGCATGGAAATTTATATTATAACAGCATGAAAAACAGGAGACAGTCTCATAGAAGTGAATGAAAGTTCTTGGTAAATCAAGGAACAAAACAAATGTTTCTTAATAATTCTATTCTTTAGATTGTGTTAATACCTGGCATTATCTAAACTTCTGAAATGTCTAATATGCTTGACTTCTATAAAGTTGTATAAATGCAGCTCAATTTGCATAATTTCTTGGTATTTGCAACAGCAAAGAGGGAAAAAGGAAAAATACAGAAGGAAAAGTATCTGACAAGTTTTGACTTCTGATCTTTGATCTCTCAGTTCTTCCTGGTAAGGAAGTAATTATCTGCAGCCAGAACTGAATTTCATTCTTGATCCAAAGGTGACAGTCTTGGTGGATGTGACATGAATATCTAATGAGAAGTCCATGTGTTTAAACACTGCCTTGTGGCAGAAATACCATCTTGGGTCAAGACCCTCCTTGGACCTGATTACCCTGTGACAAGAGTATTTTGCCATATCAAGTGGGTAATCAAGACAAAATTATCTCCTATATAAAACAGCAAACAAGGAAAAAAGGGCTTTGCAATATAAAAAGTTCAAAGCATCACAACCAAGGCAATTTCAGTTCAAACAAAAACTCATCTTAGAATATGGAAAGACAAAGAGCTTAGCAGAGATAAATACTATTCAACAAATCTCTGTGTGCTAATACAGAGTTAAATGCATTGAGCTGCAGTAGGGGACTGAAATCCATTTCTTGAGTGGCATTTTCAGCATTCAGATACCAGTAGGGGTGGTGGTAGACAGCTCAGTTCCTAAGGGAAAAATCCAGGAGACAGACTTTCAACATTCCATGTCTGTCTTTATAGATACTGCAAGAACTTAATAATCATGTCATAGGTATTTAACAGTCATTTATAGAATTTTATTCCTCCTTTTTAAGTATTCTTTGCTGGTACCAAGGAGTGATTTCACTGCCAAAGAGCTGGATCCTGCCAGCCCACACTAACAAGGAACAATGCAATGCTGAGGTTTAAAGGCCATGCTGAATCATACACCAATGAATTCTGCAAAGTTTGGTCTTCCAGGCAGTGGCAATTTTGGATACAAAAAAGATGACAAAACAAACAATATAAATCAATATTACAAAGCTTAATCAGGTTACTTTCTAGAAAATGAAACTAACTTTTTAAATGCCATTTTACAACAGGAAACCTTTTCTGGTAAATCTGAGAAGTGCCCTGAATAGAAGCCTGGAGGTACACGAGGGCTGGGTTTATATTTTCTAGATCACTGACAACCTTACAAGAAATGCAGCCAACTCTGGATGGCAATTCCTCTCTCCTACTCTACCTTGTTTATAAATTCACATCTGATAAACAACATATCTGAAAACATTTCTTTTGCATAAAACACAGCTAAAATGGAAATTGTTTTGTCTTGGGAAATGAAGTGAGGACTCAGATACAACAGTTTTCAGTCTTCTTCAGAGTCTTCTTTCAGTCTTCTTTCACTGCCTTCAGAGACAGTGGAAATTTCATTGGAATTCTATCACCACCAATACACAGAACATCCCAACCAGTAAAATAAAGTCACTGATTTAAGGATCTAAAAGGTACATAGAATGCCAAGCTATTTCAATGAGGAGCTCTGCTGAAGAGGATTTTTATGCATCACTCAGCCTTTTGGACCAAGTGATGTATCAATTTGTGAAAGAGGAGGATGAGGATGAGGAAGGGTTTTCCCCAGGACTAAGGGGCAGAAGAGAAATGGTCCAATCAGACGAAGATCACATAAAATGACTTGTCTAGGCAGACATCTCTCCTGGAGGTGATGTTTGCACACAGTTCTGAATATATCCACTGCTACACTAGTTGCTCTGTGAAGTAGCTATTAAGATTAAAAACCAGTGGAATTTATGTGGAGTCTTTCAGTTACATCAACAGGCCCCACAGCTTCTTTATTTTGTCAAACAAGTGACACATTGAGCAATTTAGAAAAGATGAAGCCTGGCATTCCCCACCTGCAAACCATCTGTATCTAATTATCACAACACTAATTAGAATCATTATCAAGAGAGATTGAAGCAACAAAACCTGACTCTTACAGTACACTTTGCTCTTTTGGACTTTCAGTCTTCTTCCTCCCCCTGCCTTCAGAGACAGTGGAAATCTCACTGGAATTCTATCACCACCAATACACAGAACATCCCAACCAGTAAAATAAAGTCACTGATTTAAGGATCTAAAAGGTACATAGAATGCCAAGCTATTTCAATGAGGAGCTCTGCTGAAGAGGATTTTTATGCATCACTCAGCCTTTTGGACCAAGTGATGTATCAATTTGTGAAAGAGGAGGATGAGGATGAGGAAGGGTTTTCCCCAGGACTAAGGGGCAGAAGAGAAATGGTCCAATCAGACGAAGATCACATAAAATGACTTGTCTAGGCAGACATCTCTCCTGGAGGTGATGTTTGCACACAGTTCTGAATATATCCACTGCTACACTAGTTGCTCTGTGAAGTAGCTATTAAGATCAAAAACCAGTGAAATTTATGTGGAGTCTTTCAGTTACATCAACAGGCCCCACAGCTTCTTTATTTTGTCAAACAAGTGACACATTGAGCAATTTAGAAAAGATGAAGCCTGGCATTCCCCACCTGCAAACCATCTGTATCTAATTATCACAACACTAATTAGAATCATTATCAAGAGAGATTGAAGCAACAAAACCTGACTCTTACAGTACACTTTGCTCTTTTGGAAAGACAAGGAGAGTTGTAATGCAGCTTAAAGGAATTTGTTTCAGTTACCTCTTACATCTGACATCAGCTGCATAAGTGGCATTTGTCTTGTGCCATGGCATCTTGAATTTTTCATTGAAATAATACTATACAGGCTGGGAGAAAAAAAAAAAAGTTTTAAAAAATAAGTACCTAGTGAACAACATCATAATTTCTGACAGTCATATGCACCAAAATGAAAATGTTCATTTTCTACATGAAAAATGTAGAACAAGATATGTCTTTGGGAATTGTTCAGTGAGAGATATTCCATGCATGATGAGGTTCATTCTGTGCACATTATAATATTGCCTTTTTGACTGAGGAAACACTGTAATATCTAGGAAGATGTCTCATTTATAAAGTACAGCTTGATAATTTCTTAAAATTGTTCAGGTATGTACAAGCACATTCAAACAGAACCCATAAGGACACGTAAATAGTTTCTCAACAGACTCATTAAGAGTGCTCTGGGATACTTGATCATGTTTCTTTCTGTAAAGCTATGGAAAAGTATTCCACTGGTTAGCTCTGAAAAAACCATTGTATAACATTTCTCTTGCACTTAACACACATATATGCAATATTTCCTTTCTAATAAAAAGAAAGCCTTGTTTTCTGATGATAAGCTAATTTAATTTTCATTAGCTTCTCTGGAACTAGTAAGTACCTAGGAGTTCATCTGTATTCAAATTTTTCCAATAAGATGCCCAGTACTTCTCAGAACAAAAAATCTGATGCAGCTGGAATGAATCAAAATATTTCTAATGACATGATTCATGCCAGCTTATACAGAGAGCAATGCTGCAAGTACAATTTCTTAATAAACATCAGATCAATAGACAATATATGGCAACATTAAGCAATTATTCACTAGTAGAGCAGATTAGAAAAATTTAATTGGCCTTTTAAATTTCTACTTTGAAATTTCTTCTTCTGTATTTCTTTTTAAGAAAAGAAATAATATACACTTCCACTGTACTTTTTCCAAAGAAAATAATGTCTTTAGGATATTTGACTTTTTTTTTCTGTAAACTTTTATTATTTGGCATCACAAATTTCTCATTTGGAATAACAAAGTTCTGTCTTGCAGATAAAGCAGTGGACAGGGACTTTTTAAGATACAAATTACCATTTCAAAGCTTTGTCTTCACTTGTGTATGCACAGCCAGCAGTGCCTGAGTCCCAATCCCAGGCCTATGAGACTTCAAACTGACGTTTGAGAGCAGTTCAGTGAGGTGCCTTTCCAAGCACACTTCCCAGAGGAGCATCCTGAGCAGCCAGCCCAGCTCCCAGCTGCTCCCTCTAGGACCATGGGACAAGCTGAAAACAGAACACAGCTATGTCTAAGACACTGGAAATCAAATAAAACCAAAGGAAGGTAAGTTCCAGTGCCAAATCCTCCTCACTGATGCTCCCCTTTTTCTTGAACCCTTAAGAACCTCTCTAGTCCCACAGGGAGGCTCTTGTTTGGATCATCAAAATCCTGCAGTAAGAATTCTGCAAGCCAAGTAATGCCATATGAAAGTCAGAAGCAGGACCATAACTGGCCTTGCTTTTTATGGAATATTTTTCCCTGTTATGTGATTCTTTCTGACTTGGTCCACAGCAGCCTGTGGTATAATCATTATTGTTACCTTTGAAGCACCATTTCCTTGCTTTATGATTTACCTCTACAGTTCTTATAAATATGGCTGCACCAAATATGAATTTTAAGAGTTATAACTGAATAGAGTCAAGTGAACTTACTCATTTTTCAGGTTATTGATATATTGATCAGTTCAAGCTGAACACGGAATCACGGCATAAGCAATTATGGTGTGTGATCTTCACATGAACAGCCAGTTTTGTTTCCCAGATCAGGCACAAAAATATGAATATCGTAGTTCTCTTCTTCCTCTTTCCTTGTTCCTTCCCCTCTTCCTTCTGGACATGAGCTGTAATGACACAAGAACCATTTTAGAGTAGTCAGGGAAAGCAACCAAACTGCTTCCCCAGTAGTTAGGTGACCTCATCCTCTATCCAAAACTGCCCCATCTTGAAAAAAAAGCCTCTTGTCTAATATAAAGCGTTCAAATCTAAAGTGTTCTTCCACAAGAAAACAAAATTACTTCTCAGATGCTACAAAAACCTCGTCTCTGCGTGAATGTTCTTCTTTCCACTTAGAGGGAGAGGAAAAAATAAATCATCATTTGATTCTTCTCGTTCCCACAAGGGAAGCAAAGCATACTCAGTGAAGGTCATTTTTCACTTTCTCCTTTGATTTGCCACACAATTAATCAAAATGTGAGGTCTGATTTTAGTTCTTGGTTCCTTATGGCCATATTAGTAAAAAATTTAATAGACTTACTATATGGATTTTTTTACAGGTCTTCAATTCCATTTGCAGGGCCATGTAATGTACTTAATAAAGCACCAGTCAAGCTTCTGACCCCAGTACAAATTCACTCAAGTGAACAGAAAAACTGGAGAAAGACAAAAAGCAAATTTTCATTTAATTCTAGAATTTTTTTTTTAATCTGGTTTTCTATCATAAATCCATTCTTACTACAGCTCCATTTCTTTTCCAGTTTAAATTCCTCAGTCTTCTATGTCTTTAAAAGGAAAACTTTTTTGTCAAGTGGTCTTTTATGGCTTTTTTTCTTTCCAAAAGAGGGGGTTTTTTTAACTAAATTACAATAAATAAATCCTTACTAATCAAACTTGAGCATAAACACTGTTGAATCGTTCACTAAGGTGGAAAGTTGCAGGTGTTGCAAGGACTCTGGCAGCTAAATGCTTCCCTTGGAACCAGCAGGGCCCAGCAGAGGGAGCCTGGGGAGGGCAGGAATCAGCTGTGGGCACGGGCAGGAGACAGTGGGAATGTGGGAATGTGAGTTCCAGACCTCTCAGTACACCTCGCACTCCTCCAGGAAGAACAACAAAGCAAAGGCAAAGTATTCTGCAAGCTCTGACAGGCACTGGGCAGTTGCTGGCCATTTGGAGTCCCTGCCCCTTCGATGAGGCTCTTCCCCCCATTTGTAGTACAAAATCCACCTGTCTAAACCAGAGTCTGTCAGCTTTTTAAACTTGATTCCTTTACAAACACTAAGTCTGTTACTACTGTGCATCCTGCTGCTCTCATGATCTTTTATTTCCTTCCTCACACAGTTTTTGATGTGTCCCTACCAAACCATTTTGTTGCACATCTGCCCTGTGGTATTCAGTGATGTTTAACAGTGAGCGCATGTGAGAACCTTGTCCGTCCATCCATCCATCCATCCATCCATCCATCCATCCATCCATCCATCCATCCATCCATCCATCCATCCATCCATCCATCCATCCATCCATCCATCCATCCATGTGCCACACAGCCCATAGCCCCTGTGAGAACCTTGTCCATCCATCCATCCATCCATCCATCCATGTGCCACACAGCCCATAACCCATGTGAGAACCTTGTCCATCCATCCATCCATCCATCCATCCATGTGCCACACAGCCCATAACCCATGTGAGAACCTTGTCCATCCATCCATCCATCCATCCATCCATCCATCCATCCATCCATCCAACCAGCCCCAGGTGCCACACAGCCTATGCCAAGCCTGGAGAAAATAGAAGCTTTTTTAGGTTGCTTTAAGTAACCTGAGGAAAACCAGTTCAGAAGCTTTATTAGCACTTGCCAATTCCTACAGAAATTTCTGGTATGTCTTAGTACATTATTAGGCCCCACTTTAAAGACAGATTTATAGAAATATGCTGTTTTCTCCCAGTTGACAGGTGCCACAGAATCTCAAATTCAGGAGCAAAACCCTTCATGTAATTTGAGCAACCTCACTCCAGCATGATTAAATAATTATCAAAGTAACCTGGTAGAAAGAGCACAATTCTAAACCTTGTGAAAGCATCCCTGAATAACCTTGGGGAAATTATTATCTGCTTTGGTCTCAATAAAATAGAGATAATGGTATTTCCTTCCACCTAGGGCTGCTGTTAACTCCTCCTGAATGGAGGCCCTTAGGGAAACAAGTACAGGCCACAGGAATGCCACTTCTAGAACACAAATGTGACACAAGTTCCCTTGAAAAGTCACATTGTTGAAGGCTGCAAAGCATTGTAACTCACAAGAAGTCAAATACTTTGCATACAGGCTAATGTATACAGTTATTAGCAGATTTCAATGTCTTCAAATCATTCACAGGAACAGAAACATTCATTTTAAAGATGAATTAACACAAATAAAAAGGACAAAAAACTAAAATTATGGTAAGACTTATTTTTCACAAGCACAGCAACAAAGAGGAGCACTCCATTGAATACAATGCCTTTGTTCCTTTGTGTCTTTTTTGTGAGCCTCTTAAATTGTAAGGCTAAATATATGGTGTTTAGGATTCTTTATTGAAAGTTGCACGTAGTTAAGCACAAAACTCATTCAGAATCACTTTCAGACAGTACAATATGGTTCTCAGTCAACATTTTGTGTAGTATACCTTTTGACTACTGGATTGCATTACTCTCATTCACAATAAATTTAAAATAAAAAGGAAAAAAGCATTGGATCTAGATTTATCAAGTACAGCAAGAATTTAAGGCCAGTAACTACAAAACCATTCTGTGAAAAGCAGCAAGTTTTATTGCCTAAAGGCCTTTTTTATTTTCTAAACACTAGAAACTGTACGTATAATTAAAAAACCTTTTCTTATAGCAACACCCAATATAACATCACTGAGACACAAAAAAGGTATTTGTGAAGCTGGCCTTTATGGTAATTGTGTCAGAACTCCAGTATTGTTCAGACATCTTTCCAATGCTGACAACTTAACAGTCTCCAATATGCAGGGAAAAACCCCTCAGAGAAACTCTGAGCTCTCGGGTGCTTAACACTTCACAGATGGGGCCATAGCTGAAATAAAACTGCATTTTACTGCACAGCATCAGAAGCAAACATCTGTTTCTAGATTTCATCTTAAATCTTGTTATATTAAAGGAAAAAAAATAAGGGGGAAGACCACTACAGTAGTTATGGAACACAGCCATATCCATAAAATGTTAAGATACATTCAGATTCACAGAACTATCAGGAGTAAATTTTTTTTATAACTGGTACAATACTGATACAAAAAAAATTCTAAATCTGCTAGAACAGAGTATAGAGCTGTTACATAATTGTTAAGAGGTATTGTAAAAGGCTTTGCATTAAATGAATTATCTACACGGCTAAACACCAGCCAAATTTTACAATATTTCCCAGTTCTTCCAGGCATATTTTCAAAATTTCCAGATTCTGCAACTGCATCTGTATCCAGTCCTGGGGTACAATTCCACAGTGACACATCTTTCTTTTAATGACAAGGCTTTGATTGAGACCTCTTATGGCAAGGATCATTTCCTTCAAGTCTAGATGATATTCAAATCAAACAATGTTTTGAAGGGGGAGCAAAGAAAACAGAAGAAATAAATTCATTTTTGTAGAAACAGATGGAGAAAATGCAGAACATTGTTATATTTCATGAAACTGCTGTCTGTGTAAGAAATGAAGCACAATTTATTATGTATTCATTTTGCCCATCTGCTAAGTGTATCATTAAGACAATGAATTCAGTTCATTTCCTTCACTCCCCAGCTAAGCAGTGCAATTAGAGTTTTAGAACACAGCTACTGATAAAAGCAACTTTTTCTATTATTGTCTTTATTCCAAATATTCTATCATTAAATAGCTTCTTCCCCTCTCTTATTTTCTCTTCTAGTCTTACCAACTTGCCTTCCATGTTTTCAGACATTCTGAGTTGTAGGGTTCAATACCCTTTGAGGCATTTTTTTTTTCCAACTGCATTTCTAACCACATTAGAACATCTAATATCACTCTTAATACTACAAAAAAGCCTGGTTTCAGTTGCTGAAGTTTTTTTCCTTCTTTTTAAGAAACAGTGTAATTTTCTGTAAAATATAACACTTTAGAGATGATAATGACAATGGTGCAACATGATAACTCAGTCAGACAGGGCTCTTTATTGCTATTACTTTGTCACTGTCATGCAGGTGAGAGGTTGTGGGAAACAAACAATAATAAATTATAAACGTCTCCTCCTCAATGTGGAATCTCAAGGGCTCAGGCATCACAATATGGCAAGAACCAGGATCTTACCTGCTCCAACACTGTCAGTATAAGCAGCTGGCACAGAGGATGGAATGGGAACCATCACATCATCTGAGTGGCTTTACAGAGCAGCACAAGAGCTCCACAGAGCGAGTGTCACTGGCAGTGGTGAACATCAAACCAAAATAGAGGCAACCTGGGCCCATCTGCAATTTTTTTCTGCCCTTTTTATTGTTTTAACAGTATTACGACACTTAAAATAGTAGGAATATTTAGTTATATGTGGGTGAGGTATAAAAAACCCAAGAACAGACTTCAAAGCTACTAAGGTAACATCTTTAGTACCATGATTTCTGCTATTCAAAGTCTTGGGCCTTGCTCATTGTAATATCTCATCTTGATCTGTATGAGGATCACTTAGCACAGATCCAAGAGGGCTGTAATTAGCAGCTCCAACACATCCCTATTTTTGGTAGTGTGGAGCAAGCAGCTTTTGTCAGCACAGTTATGTTGGACACAAATTATCCCTCAGATGCCATAGTCGTGTTTGTAGAAGTGTGGTTTGGACACCAAGCCAGACCATCCAGCTTCTCAGCAATCCTGTTTTGGCAGTCACCCTGATAGTTAAAGCTTTATCTTTGACAATTCTGACTTTAGCTTTACTGCCAGGCATTAAATATGTTATTTCATTAACTCCCTCTGCAAGTTCTCCAGCAATAAAGGCTTTAAACGTAAAAGTACTTGCAACAAAGTGATCAGGTGGTCTACTTCCACAAAAAACCCAGACAAACAACAAAACAAATAAATTTTAAAAATCCAACCACCAAAAAAAAATGCAAAACAAAAACAATTTGAAAAAAATCAATACAAACCATACATACTAACATACAAAAAGCACATCATTCTCTAAGGATAATGTGCTCCATATGGCTAAGACATTAAGGATGCCAATCTTTGTACATCAAGAAAATTGTTCAACAGAATTCAAATATACTGCTACTGATAAATGATTCACATTAAATCATTTTCAGCAGAAGTCCCAACTAATATATGCTAGCCACAAAGTTTTCTAATTGTAATCAATGTGCACGACATCAATTTAGCTCAGATGCATTCTTTGTTCAGCTCTCTAGCTGTTCTGACAAAATCCCTTCAAAAAAGAACTTGAATAAGACAATTAAAAATTGTGCTAAATGTCCTTTTCCTCAGTACTTACAACTCTAATCAACAGTTATCTTTACAGATGCAAGAGTAGCAGGGATCTCTTTAAACAAAAACAATATTCACAAAAGCAAGAAAATTCCTAATTAAGGTTGATATCTCCAATTCATTCCATCCACCCTAGGTGCCACTGCTTTCAGAGCCTGCCAAGCCTGAGGACTGACGCTGCTTCAGGGGATTCAACAGGAACTGAGAACAAGCTGGTTTGGAGTCCTCGTGCTTTGAAATGACTTGAAATTATACCAATCAGTGTGGCTCCTGTGCCACTTCAGATTTGCTTCTCAGTGGATTGGTTTTCTTTTCACAGTATCCAAAATGGCCTTCTACACGAACAACAGATTTAAATTCTGATTTCATGCAGATGTTTGCTATGACTCCGTTACAAGTGCTGCATCTCATGATGCACTCCTCCTCCTCATCAGGTACCCACTCACTGCTGAGGACTGAGCAATCCTTAGAATTCAGCAAAGCAAACAGTGCTACTCTGAGTGAAATAATTCTAAGAAATCTGATAACAATAACTGGGGTTTTTTTCCTGGAAGAGCTGACATTTTTCAGGCAGTTTGATTACACCTAGATTTTTCCAAATAGTCTTAAAGCCACTGAAGACTGAAGCAAACAATAAGTTTTATTCAAGATTATCTATTTGTGATGTATTAATTAGGCATTTTGTCAGGTTTTTCCCCCTGAGTTTTTCATTTGTCTTCTGAAAAATCTCCTGATTTTAGGTAATACCCATTAAATGTTTAGGCAGAAAAAGTATTTTGACATTAAAAAAAAAGGACAGACTCCTCATGGTTCCCTCATTTGTTTGCATTGTTCCACCATATTGATCAAAGAAAGTTAAGAAAAATAACCTGGATCAAGAGTGAAGTTATTTGAGAGCATTCCTTGCATCAAAGAGAGGGAAATACAGCAAATAAGTTTTATTCAAGATGAAGTATTGCATTGTATTTATCTATTTGTGATGTATTAATTAGGCACTTTGTCAGGTTTTTCCCCCCTGAGTTTTTCATTTGTCTTCAGAAAAATCTCCTGATTTTATGTAATACCCATTAAATGTTTAGGCAGAAAAAGTATTTTGACATTAAAGAAAAAGGACAGACTCCTCATGGTTCCCTCATTTGTTTGCATTGTTCCACCATATTGATCAAAGAAAGTTAAGAAAAATAACCTGGATCAAGAGTGAAGTTATTTGAGAGCATTCCTTGCATCAAAGAGAGGGAAATACAGCAGGGAAAAGCCAAGTGAGGTTAGAAACTGCAGGCCCAAGCCTTGGTTTTAAGTTCTAAATGTCTGGTTCAGGAGTTGAATGCCTGGAGCTAAGAAATGGTAGGAAAGGATAGGCTTATGTAAAGAGAAAAATTAATATAAATATGCCTTGTCTCTGTCAAAAGGCAGGGAAAATCCAGTACTGAATAGTGAGGTCATCTTGTTTACATCAAAGTGCTGCTGGCTTTATTGATTAAACTGGTAAATATGAGACTGGCACAAGTTATGATAAATCCAAAAAGCAAGACTATAACTTCAAACAAGTAAAATATCAAAGCACTCATTCACTTAATAGAATTTCTACACAAAAATTTCACAAGCCAGCATCTTTAAATTTTGCTGAACTGCAGCACAGAGTGTTAAAGAAAGGAATCCCACAGTCCCATTACCTAAAGACAGCTCATCCATCAGACAGAAAATTGTTTATCACTGGGGTAATTGTTTGAATTATTCCCAGATCCCAGGGAAAAACAGGATGCCCAGACCTAATTTTTACTATGCAAAACAACTTCTCCTCTGGAAATATTGCTATAAAAAAAAAGTTTTTCTGGAGCCAAAACTGTCACACCTTAACATAACTCGGGATTACAGTCTAAAACCTTTCTGTTAGGGGAGGCCAAACAGGATTTCCCAATAATGTAAAACTATTTCTGATAAATTAATAAAGAGTAATTGTGGCTTTAGTGACTCCTGAGTTTTTGCAGTATGTTCATGCCCAGTGGCTGTCAGACACCCCCAGCACAAACTGAGCAATATACTCCACACATGGGGTGCAGCATGTTCATCCCATGATTGTAAAAGTGGGATTTGTGCACATAAAACCTCATCATGAGGAAAAAGGTTTTATTGAAGCAAGAGTATCAAGATGCTAACGAATCTGAAACAGACAACTCATCCAGGATTAAAGGATATTTCTCCTTATTTCCTAAAAGACAACTATCCAGTGTTAAAAATGACAAAGTGCTAAAACCTGGAGCTCCACGTGACGAGTGTGGACACCCTGATCCTCAGCTTCCCCAGGGATGGGCCAGCACATCCCACAAGGATGAGCACAGAGTGGCCACACGAGCACACCCTTCTCCTCATTCTTGAAAAACAATGTGAATTTTGCTGCAGTCAGAGCTCATTAAAACAGGTCACTTATCCAAGGAGAAGCACTAAATGTCAGTAGCCTGGAACAGAACTAAAGCAGAACTGCCCTAGCATGGTTACAATTTTGTGAAAATATTTAGTGCATACACTTTTCTCAAACTGTTCTATTGCTTGATAAATTAAAAGAGATTCATGAAAGGTTCTGCTAGAATACTGATGAGCACACAATGAATATTACTTTCTGGCTCATTTCTTGATATTAAAATATTCCCCACAAAGCAAAAGACATTTTTAAATGACCCCTGAAAGGATATGCTATTTTCCAGGTATCAGTAAACAAATGTGGTTGTGCCATTTCAAGATGCTGATTTTTGAAGCTGATCTCCAGCACCTTTATCACTACAGACCTGGCTGCATTTTCCTTCTTACCCCTTCAGACACAATCTTTTTGGTTTTTTATAAGCTGGAAATAAATTAATCAATCTTTGGCATCACAAACAGTTTACCTGCATTGTTTCTGTGCTGGCAGAAGCAACCCATTCATATCAGAATTTTCTTTTTATATGTGAGGTAGCTTGACAGCTTTGGTTTCCAGCAAATAACACCACAGCTGAGAATCACATTTCCCCCCTTTTTCCTTCAGTTTTCTGTTATTACTTTTATCCACTAATGTTTTCTGAGTCACTTTGTTTTGCTGACAAGTATGGTCCCTCCCATAATGAGAAGATGTGCAATCTATTGTTCACTAGAGCCTTTTTGGTTTTGACAATGACAAAATACCTACTTTATGTCATGTTCTACTGCATGGCTAACAAGAACACAACATTTGAGTTGTACATCTGTATTCTTAAAGCCTCAAATTAGCACCATTTTTAATAGAACAATAATCCTATTAGCATAATTTCTTTGCTGTCAAATGATAGCACACTCAAGTTAATTTAAATGGTTGAAATGATAGACTTTTATAGATCATTAAGACTATTAAAAAGACCAAGCTAGTCCATTCTTGATCCAAAATTACATATCAGTCACCCTTAACATGGTTTGAATACAGACCCAAATAATCTCATGCAATTTTTTTCTAATTGTTTCCAATTTGCTCAGTTCTACTCCTTTACAGCTTTGTAATCTCCACATTATTATATCTGTTGCAACCACAAATGTCTACACATAGCAGCTGATATTAAAGAACTGTATAAACCTTTTTGATTCAGTAAAACCTGTTGTAAGCATTCACAAGAAGCTTTGGCAATTACAGTCTGATAACACTGTTTGAAGGTGCCATAGCCAATTTTGAAAAGAAGTTATGCTCATGAACATCTCTGAAACTGATATTTAAGTTAAATAACTCAAATACTCTTAGTTATATGTTTATATCCTTTAAATGAAATATGTTAAGTGCTTTTCTTTCCTGGAGTGTACAAAAATAAAGCACAAACATTGACCTTTTTTGGGAATTACAGCAATTTAGAGCATCTGTCTTAAAGCACCAGTGCTCCTACATTTTGTTCTACTTGTTTTTCTCTACATAAACCGTACACAGGTATTTTATAATTTGCATTTTCCCAATCCCTACACTCCTCAGAAAGGTCCTGTGGAGCTCACAGCCCTGTGGTGCTTTGTCCCTCCTCCCTGCTCCATCTCTGCTGGGAATCCCCTTCCTCCCCTGCTTGGCACCCACCTCCATCCTATGGATGTTTCCCTCTCCTCAAGGCGCTTCCTCAGATCACCGGGGAAAAACGGGAATTCCTCCTCATCCCTTCAGTGATTCCTCACCCTCTTTAGGCCAGGAATGTGTGAGGAGAAGGCTGAAGTAAGGCCACCCTCAGGGCAGGCCTGCTCGGCTCCCTCCCCAGACTCCCAGGTGAGCACCTTCTCTCGAGCTTTTCCCAAAGCACCGCCTAAGATGGGAGCACAGCCCCAGAGAGAAGAGTGAACCTATGGCAGCCGACACGGAGGGGCAGCTTTGGGCAGCAGCAGCTTCCCCTGCTCCTCCAGGGGCCATTCCTGCCCTCAGGTGCGGGGAGCGCCCGCCTGCCCCTCAGCCGAGAGCCCGTCCCGGGAACAGCAGCGATGGCTCTGCCCTGCCCTGCCCCTCAGCCGAGAGCCCGTCCCGGGCACAGCAGCGATGGCTCTGCCCTGTCCTGCCGTGCCCGCACAGGGATGGCTCTGTCCTGTCCTGTCCTATCCTGCCCGCACCGGGGTCCCAGAGGAAATTCCCGCTTCCCGGTACTTCCCTCGGGCTCCCCGACGGGGAGCGGCCCCTCACACCTTCCCGTGCGGGCAGGCCCTGGAGGGGCTGGGCGAGGCTCAAACCAGCTCCCGTTAGCGGCCCCTTCCTCCCAGGGTCCATTTTAGCATTTAATCTCTTGAGAAACCAGCCCTACAGCGGGTCTGAGGGGCTTTCCCTCTGCCGTGGTGCCAGCTCAGTGTTTGACGAGGTGACTTTGGCAGGTGTGCAGCTCCTCCATCCCACACGGGCTGCAGCTCCTACTCGTCCAGCCGGAGCTTTTCCAATCATTCTGCAAAGAGCAGCACTGAGGAAACGTCCTAGGTAACAGTCTTTGTATTTTTCTTACTTTGTATATACGTGGTGTTTTACTGCCTTGGCAAGCTGGTTGGTTTTCAGCTATATAAATATGTAAGTCTCACTAGATAGGTTCCATAAGGTGGTGTTTACAAATCTCTCTATATGTTGGTAGCAACATTTTAGGTGCAGTAGAATGAAAGTTCTTGTAGCTAGTAGAAAGGAATAAAGATATATGGAGTTGGTTGGTTGGGGGTTTTTTGGGTTGGGTTTTTTTTTTTGTGCTTCAATAACTACTGCCCCACATTTCATTTGGTTAATGGTTCTAGCAACAGAAATCTCCTCAATAGTTAAATATCTTGGCTTTTCCCCAGTTCTATATGTTGTGCAAAATTTCTGCCATGACAAAATCATAAATGCAGACACTATGTAAGAATAGAATGGATGTTGCTTCAACCACTCTCTTTAATTTAGTAGAAATAAATGGGGAGTATGGAAATAAGCAGATGTCATGATTAATTGCTGAAAAGATACAAAGCTTGAAAAATAACATTCTTCAAAGTAAATAAATTTTCATTCTTTACTATTAGTAATTTATTTCTTTGTCCAGCATGCTTTCAGGCAAAAAAACCCTGAGTGTCTTCTCTCTCTTCCATTAGCAGGTGCTTACTTTGTCCTTGCATTTTCATTTATTATTGCCAAGTTGCTATTCTGGACTCCTTCTGTACTTTTGGGTTTTGGGGGAGGTCTTTAGGGTTTTGTTTCATTTTGGGGGTTTTTTTCCGAATCTTGTATTTTAAAAAGGCATAAATTTTTTTCTTCTGACAAGTGTTAGATTGCTGCTTTTCTCAGACAGGAATTGAATGAGTTCAAAAGAGTGGATTGTGACTCTGGTTTTTGCTTAGGTGAGCAGTGGTAGTAGTGGAGAATGCTACTGGCTCTCAAAGCTGCATAATCAAGGCAAGAATATTCTGGATTTGCTAAACTTAAAATATCTAATTCATGTGACAAACCCTCATTAAATTTTTCCCATGGTGATTCAAGTAATTTGGATAAAAGTATACCTGCTGTGCTTTAGATTACAGCAGAACTCTTCACTTTGAAAAGCTTGGAATTCAAGACCTACTACTCAAAGACAGTGATCCATGTCTCAAAGTAATGAAGCCAACTCATTCCAGACAATTCAATTTAAATAATTAGTAATTCAAAGTTGTAGAAGTTATTTTAGTCTACAAAGTTCACATAAGTCTAACATCAAGAATATGTGAATAGTTAAAGAAAAAATAACTTACTTGAGTATTATTATAGTATTTAATATTTTAGTATTATTTGACAGTGCTCACCAAATAGTCTGGAAGAACTCATTTTTATGAAGCTCTGAAAAAGTGTTTTGAAGACACTGAGTGAAATGTTTAGGCTTTCCTAGCTGTCAGATTTCATATTTGGTAGTCAGATGTACAAATGATTAATACAGCTGCTGGAAAAAAATGAGCATTCTCCAGAACACACAAGCAAGGAATGAGGTGAGAGTGCCAGTGCAGAGTACCTGTGCTCAGTGAGCCCACCTGGGAGTTAACTGGAGTGCCAGGGGTTTTACTGCCTTAAAACAGTTTATTTTTAATCTTAATGGAGTAACTGGCTTTAGGAATTAGTCATGGAAGTTGGATATGACCTGAAAAGGAAGTAGTAACATTTTGTCCAGACTATGGACTTTGTCCTAAATAAATGACTGCTGTCCTTGCTGACACCTTGAAGAATTTTCCTTCGTGGGGATATTGCATTCCCCTACCCTTCTTTCACACCTTGTTAGGCAAGGTGTTTATCTATATTAGAGTGGCTGACATTATAGGTTGTGTAAATAGATAGCACAAATAATGAGTAATATGGATAGAAAATAAGAAAATGAGGCTCCAAACAAGGCAGTCATGGCTGCAGAACCATTATGTAGAATACAGCAAGTTAATACAATTTTTAATTACTGTAATTTTCTTTCAAATCCATCCACAGCACTAATTCCATATTATTCTTTCTCAAAGACAGAATGCTTCTCTCTCTTAATTGCATTATTCTTATCTCTATTTCTGTGATGAGCACGTTTTTACAGCCAGGTTGAGACACAAAGAATAGGTGCAGGTAGAAAATGAACTTTAACAGAATGAAAAGACTGAAGTTGAAGAGCAAGTATGAAGTTGCATGTACAACTCCAAGCTCTGCTTCTGTGCATGTGTAGAGCTGTGCTTGGCATTAAGGACCATCTTCTGCTTATCCCACTGCTAAGCCTGATAAATATCCCTGAAGTAGCCATTTTTCTGCCTAAATCCAACATACAAGATCAGTAAGTGTAGAAAAGCACACTGAGGATGTAGCAGCAGGAGTGGTTTGTGCACAAAACCCAGAAGCATTCTTATTCAAAGAATAAGGCATCTAATATTAAATTTGTGTAGAGGGCAAAAAGATTAGACTCCACTATCAGATGAATTTTTAAGTTTCGTGACTCAGATTGCTCTAAGGATGTCCTAGTTTCAAAATTAAAACAAACAAACAAAAAGCAACCAACCAACCAAACGAAAAAAAAAACCCAAAAAAGTCAAATCCCAAGAGCCACAAAAGCACCAAATATTTAAGTCTAAGGGAATGTTTATCTTATGTAAGATTGCACCAAGTGCAGAGAAGGGAAAGAAATAAAATAAACCTGCTACAGGTGTTTCTATGGGTGACATTTCTTCCATCCCTCTGACTGGTAGAAGTGGAGACATTATTCCAGAACACTGCACAGATATTTAAAAAATGGCCAGGGGTAATGGTTGCAGACAAACATTAAGAAAATAAGATGGGAAGGAGGTGGTCATAACTTCAGAAAAGCTTTTAGCCCTCTAGAACTGGTGGGTTCTCTTTATCAAAATACCAGGAAAAGGTTAACAAAACTATCATTATCAAAGTTTCAGTTATCTTTTTGCTGATGCTTGAGTGTTATTTTCTTTGAGCTAGCTGTGCATTTCTCCTTCTGTCTCCTTGCAGTTGATGCATAACAACTTTTAATTTTAAAATATTACATCCCCTCAGTCTGTAAATAGCAGTTTGGCACCTGCGGCTTTTCCAGGACTAATTATGGAGTTTTATTTCCTGATGCTTTAATTAATCTTGTGCAAGCTGTAAATGTCAGTACACAGTTTTACAGCATCTTTGCTGTTGGGAAGTCAAATCGTTGAAGGATTTTCTAACAGAATAACTTCCTCTTCCCTTTCAATTTCCTGGGTCTAAATTTATGGCTGAATGCATCTGCCTGAAATGACTGCAGTGATTTTAGTGGAGTTCTGCATTTCTAAGCCCTGTTTCTTTGCATGCTGCCACTCACTGTTTTGTCTGTGCTGCACTGGAATCCAAGTGATCTGTGTGTGTTCACTCCATATCCTCTTACCTTCAGTTACAATGCCTCCAGGCTGGAGTTGCCCTTCTGATGTTGATGTAACCTAAAGTTTTTCTACTCCAGAAATAAAAGTAATGCTTCTGTCCAGTCACAGTTGGAGCAGTTGTTAGCCAGAGAACTGCATAAGAAGTAATTTCCAAACTTGTGTCTCCTCTGGCTATGTAATATCAGAATTATGAGAACCTAATGGCTAATAATGAGCTGCCAGTTTTTAATGAAATCTATGTGCCAGTCTCACTGATAGCTCTTCTCTGTCCTTTTGCCAAAGACTTTTGGCCCCTTTATATTCTAGATAAAGCTTTCAAAATCTACCCAGTGTGCTTTTGATCTCTTCTTCACGTGCACAATGCATGAAGCATTACATTTTCTGGGAATTGTTATAGCAGAAATGTCACTGTGTGAACTATTGGCAATCAATAAGCTTTTAAGCAGTTTGCTAAACATTATAAATAATGTTAAGTCTTATGTGTTGTCCTTCCAAAATCACCCCAACAAAAAAACCTGGATTTTTTTGCTTTGAATAATTTAAGTTTTCTATAAGGGAATAAACCTACATTAAATCTGTCTGTCTGTCTATCCATATCTTTGGCTGACTAGAAATGTATTGAAGGTGGTACCTTTCCCTTCAGATGGGCTTTGAGATTTGTGTACCAGCTCTAGGAGCCTCTTTTTTATTTAAATAAAATCCAGAGCTTCCACAGTGTGGGCAGAAAATGTCCATTTTTCTTTGAACAATCTTATGCATAGGAAGGAAAATTAGTTGTCATAAGGATATTACATGGTAATAAATATCCCAATTTAAGAACTTTGCCAAATGAAGAGCCAGTGTGGTTCAGTACAGTGAAGATCAAATTAATCCTTGAGCATTATTTTCTTTCAGCTTAAGGGATGTTACTGATACCATTTTGGATTCCAGCCAGGGTATCTCCATTCATCTAGTAGGTAAATTGTCTGTTTGTTTTACCTTTCTAAGTTGCAAAAACTAAGGCAGGAAATAAATCAGCATATTAAAAAAAGATTTATATTGTGAGAAGTTTGCAGGAGAAACTTCTTGTTTTCAACAAGCCCCTCCAAGGTGTCTACAGTCAGACCCTGTACATCTACATCAGCTCCTAAGAAGTAGTGGGTACAACTCAAAGCCAGAAAAAGCCCTCCCATTAACTCCAAAGTTTGCTGATAGACCCGTCATGTATATAACATATGTCAGATTTCATGCTGGTGGTGGCAGAGAGTGCCTAAAGTGATGCACCAAGGTATCAGGTTATCCTAATGTGTGCACTACGAGTTACAGCTGTGTAACAAAATCAAATACTCTCATTCAGATGGGTTTGTTGGCCACACAAGGCAAGGATCTGATTTCTGTAGGTCAGAGAGAGGCTAATGCCAGCCTTCACTAACCAGTCCTTTCTTGCCATGTCTTCCCACCCTCTGTCCATAGCAGGCTTTCAGGGGAAGCAGAATGTGGTACCACAGAAAAATTCCCAAATCCATCCATGTGGGAGATGTATCTGCAAGGAACAGGGTAAGAGAAGTCTGCACTGCTGTTGCAAATGGTTCTTCTGTGCATAATCACTACTGGATTTTTTCCTAGTTAAGTTTCAAAGTTTGTAGTACCCTGTCATCCCAGCAATTCTTTGCTGGTTTAGAACTGAAGGCTGATTTGCATTTGAATGTTGGGCTTCTTGGTTTGGGGTTTTCCTCCTTTGTATTGCCATTGCCACACAAACAGTTCTGTTCAGTTGCTTCATGCAGTTTACTGAAGTTTTGTGGTGAAACCTAAAGTAAAATTAGGGCAAGGTAAACTCAAAGATTTTGCTTTCAGGTCCTGGGTAGCAAATAACTTGTGGCCACACATGGAAGCAGCTTGCCAGAAACAGCTGCACATCCTAATGATGCCAGCAGCATTTTCCTGATTATGGAAACAGTGATCTGACAAAAGATCCCTGGGTTCAGACTTCAGATGTTGATAACAAAACATCTTTGCCAACCAAGTATTGTAACATCCATGATAAGCAGATCTGAATTTAACAGTTTATTCAAGTCCTCTAGTAAAATACTCCACCAAAACACTCAACTTGTTTCATGGTTTTGTGTGTTCAAGGGGATTTTTGGAGAACATTGCTGTATAAACAAAATGTTAACATCAAATACTTCAGAAGCAATGGGGACTCATGGGAATAAGATCAAAGATTACTTTTTGATGTCTTGAGATAGAAGCTAGACAGGGGTTTATGGTTCATGTCATCAGTAGGAAAAACATGGCAGAAACTAAAGATGAAAAGCTGTTGTCTGGTCTGCCTGCTTTGAAATGGAACACACCAAGACCTCTCAGTGAGCTGTGTTGTAAAGTAACAGGGGCCATTGAGCGTTTTTCATGTGTATGAAGTTAAAAGTAGTTTTGCTTTTCATTTTACTTCTCTCTGTGAGTCCTATAATACACACTTGCATTGATACATTCACAATGTCCAACATAGTTTTAAATAAAATGGATTTACATCAGTGTAGCTGAGAATTGCTGAGAAAGATGCTCACTTGCTATTTTTAAAAAAAAACCAGCATGTCTGTAAATAACTTCAGGTTTGAAATGTTACTTTCTGCTTCAGTTTCTCCTTTTTTTAAAATTTTGTGATATCCAAGTATCTGTACACCATTTATTTTCTACCACATTTTTTCCATTTAGTGCTGGTTTTATCTCTTTTCTGCTTTTCTCTTAATTTTTCTTTAGGATTATCTTGAGTGATTGATTTTCATACCAGTCTACTTTTAAAGCAGTGGTTTATAGGACTGTGTTGCCATCCAGAAACATCTTTCTTTTCCCTTCCCTGCTATGTTTTATCAGCTGTGCTGGCAGAGATGTGTGAGCGAGGCAGAGGATTAAATCAGGCAGCAGCCTGAGGGGACAGCCAAGGTGGCACTTCCACATCAGGATCAGGATGGGCCCTTGCTACAAGAGGGGCAGGGGGCACTGGGCTCCTCTGCTCACTTGGTCTCACCTGGGGGAGAGTGTCAGTAGAGTCAATAGTTAGGTTTTTTTGCAGGACTGCTGCTGTAAATTGTGTGGGGAGTTGGGAGTGCTGTTACCTAACCCCAGACAGAAATGAGGAGAAGAGCAGAGGACAACAGAGCCATTTTCAGGCTCAGAAGCTGTTATGCTCCTTGCTGACTCTTCTACTGGTGCCTCCTGCTTTTGGGTGTAGTGTCAAAAAATGTCTGAACTGAAGCAGTGGTTTGCTACCAGGGAGAGCAGAACCACCTCTCACATGGATTGCCTTTAGCAGCTGTAAATAGGAGCCAATTTGGCTGATTAAATGTCCTCATGCAAATCTTAGGGAAATATAATGAGCCCATGAAGAAGTACCTTGCAGAATCTTCTTTTTGGCTTTTTCCTTATAATGGGGTCATGTAGTACTGTGTCTTCAGCAGCAGCACTGACATCATTAACTTCACCATCACCAAGGGTAGTAGGTGGCAGATTAAGGGCACTCTGGCAATCTGTACAGACTGAAATGGGTGTCAAAATGCTGCATGCACTCTTTGCACATTAAGGCTTTAGTTTCATATATATATATGAATTTTATGACTGTCAGTACATTAACTATAAATGCAGATACACAAGCCTTGGGAGCAAATACTCATTTGTTTCACTTTAAGAAACTTCAAAATTCTGTTTAGTATGATGTTGATGGGATCTAAGTACTTGGTCACATTGGAGTAAAAGGGGTGGAAATCTGTTACTAACTGAGTTTTCCATGTGTGATTGATGCTGTTGTTGATGAGTATTCCTAGATCCTTGGCCCTGGATTATGCATGAACTAATACATAGAACCCAAATGTCAGCTGAACTGGTATGGAATTTATGTCCCCTTGTGCAGGAGAGTGGCCATGATGGTAATGCAGTTGTACTGTTTAGAGCATGCAGGTGTCAATGGTATTTTATTTGTTGTGGTTTTTCCCCAGGTATTTAAAAAATAAGCTGATGTTAAAAATAAAATACGTTTCATGTCACTGCGGCATTAGAGAAGAGCTTTTTCAGATTTTACAGATGACAGCGCAGGTTCTGTTAAGTCGGGACGGATTGTGTCAGCCCCACTCTGTTACATAACTGGGTATGAGTGATAAAAACTGACAGTGTGCTGTGGATGGGAAATAAAATCTGGTTTCCTCAAACCTGGAATAGAATGAATGCAAATTCTCGTGAAGCATTTTGGTACTCTTCTTGACATGGAGAGGGCTCTTAAGCAGAAATAACTCTGCTGATGTCTTGGAACTGGTTCTCTGCTCTGTACACCAAGTACTGCTCAATGCAAATAATTCTGCTCCAGTGGAGCTAACAAGAGAGTTTTGTTTTGCTTCTTGTTTGTGTCTTTAAAGTAGTCCTTTCAATAAACATATTTAATTCCTCCTAGTTCGGAATTAAGAAACAAATATTTTGTATTTAGATTATTCTCCTAGCCTGCTTTTATTTTCTTGTTGAATATTCTTTCTGAGGTAGTTTTGCACTAGCAACTGCAGCCATAGAAACAACGTAATGGCTCATTTTGCTCTTTGTCTTTTAATATCTCATTTCTTTTTTGTTTTTGCATATATTCAGAACCTACAGCATGTCAAATACCAATTTCCTATTTATTGTCCAATACAGATCTTTGAAATGTTGATGTTTTAAATTTAACATAAACCTTTTAATTCTTATTGTATTATTCTTTGTGTTCTCAATTCTAAATCTATTGAGACACTTAATTTCTTTTTTTTACAGAATCCTATTTACTCCTGTAATAGTGTAGATACTGCACATACTCTAGAAAACCACAGTTTTAAGTACAATGAGGTATAAGCTGCACTAAACCTTATTTTTGAACTGGGGTTGGCCTAATGATAGCATGCAAGGAGCAAAACAATTCCTGGTCAGACTGGGAAATTCTCACTTGGTGCAGCTGGTTTCCTGAGCAGTGCTGGGTCCTTTCCTGTGGCTGACCTGACCCAGCATATTCCACAGGCAGCATTGTGCAGTTTGTCCTGTGCTTTGGGAGGGCATTTCCAGGAGTTTGCCTTAGGAGGGAGGGTATGAACCTGTAATTTGCTTTTTCTTTCCTCTGTCTGTTTGAGCTTTTCATTGATCCCTCTGATTCTCCTTTATGTGGAATTCTTTCCTGGAGGAAGGACACCAATCTCCTTTCAGGGTTATAGATTTAGTGAAGAGACAGACAGAGCAGTTTGGGGCATGAAGCAGCCCCAGTGATGCCCTAATCAGTCTCAGAAGGAGGCAGGAGTGCAATTGCAAGGGGAAATATTCTGTGTTGGTTCAAGACTTGGTCATATGGCAGATAAGGAGCACGGGCCCATGCCTGTGCAGGGCAGCCATGGCAGCCCTTTCCCTGCCTGCTCCCCTTCCCTGAGTGTTAAGCACTGGCACTGGGCACTTCTGCTGTCCATTGTGTCACTGTCACAACACCTTCAGCACAGACATCAGCTCAGTGCGAGCCCTGCACGTCTGCCTGCAGAGCTGCTAGTAGTGGCTGCTGCAAACTGCACACCACTGCAGTGATTGCTGCTGAAAATGTGCTTTTCCTGTGTTTAAAAACCACAGCCTGGCAGTTGTGATTTCATGTGCAGCATAACAGGTGCTACAGTTTGGGCCATTTTCCATCTCTTCCTCAGGCGTGGGCAGCTTTGGAGGCTGAGACAGTTCCCAGCTGCAGCGCTGGTTGTGTGTGCTTGCTTTAATCCATGTGGGGATGCTCAAACTGCAGCTTCCAGCTGTCCTTCCCCTGCATGCTGAACAAGTGTTTGACAATATTTGGTGTTTGAGGGATCAAACGCACTTATTTACTCGGGTGGAATCGGTACTGTCCTTTTATGCTGGTTGTTTTTAACACTGATATGATCTGTGTCAGTCTCCAGGAATTTCCTGCCGCCCCACCAAACCATTAAAGGTGTCTGTGTCAATGAGAATACAAGTTAGATGTGTAACAAACGTTCAGGCTGTGCCCTCTGCATGCACTGCTTCTCTTGTACTCTTTTCTTTTTGGTATGTGTCATGTGTGTCCCTTCTCCCTCCTTTTTTTCCACTTTGGATAGTTAATCTCATACTCCAGTTTCTAGCTGTCACCTGATTTTATTAACTGTATATAAGAAATAACACAAAGAAAACAAAAATTTAATAACGGAAGGAGGTTTCTGTTTTGTTTTGTTGGTTTTTGCCTTTTCTAATTTAAAGTTTAAATAATTTCACTGAGTGAATTATAGCCCTTGTTTATGGAGGCTTGTCTCTGAAGTTTGTTTGGTTCACCATGACAGATTTTTTCCTTCTGTATTTCCTCACAATATGCATGTTTTTCACTCATTGTTATGCCCAGTTACTAGTGAAAAATACTTCTATGCCTTCATGTTTTGTGGTAATACTAATTTAATTCTCAGTTATTACTTGTTCTCTAATGACCCAAGCCCTGATGTGTTTTCATTCTCTGGTTTCAGATCTCTTATTTTTCAATAATTTACCAGCCCACACAGAAGAATGGATAAATCAATAAGCAACCAAAGAGCCCATCCAAGCTACTTAATATTTATTTTGTTAACTGATGTTGGTGAAAAACACATTGGTAGAGCCTCTTTTGGCTCTGTATGAAAAAAATAAATTTGATTCATTTATACTCTTCAGCATTTTGTCACCAAATACCTTTCATATGCAAAAGCTATTAAATTAAATTCCCCCCCCCCAAATTCTTTTTAAATTGCTTATGAAATATGCTGGCTTATTTCTAGCTGGTATTCCTAGCAGATTTTCTAGATGTGTTTATTGGATACCTGACTCTCTTTCCACTGAAAGTTACAAACATAATAAATTATGTTTTCATAGTAATACCACAACATCATCTCAGTGGAACTCTTTGAATATATACATGAAATTAGCTAATTTTTTTACATTAAAATAATTGTATTGTAGGGTTGTTACAGTTTTGAGAAGAAGAATAAAAAGAACTAAATGTAAATGTTTTGTTGCAGAACTCCATAGAACACAAATGTAATGCTTGCCCAAAAACTTGCATTAATGCATTAAGGGCCTTAGCATCCCAGGTCAAGAGAAATTATTGTAATGTAATGGAAAAGAATAACTGAGATGGACATGACCCCAGATTAGTGCACTTTCATTGAATATTATATACTGTTGACTTAGTCTAAGAAATTAATTTTCCAGCTTTAATGGGTTTTATGTTCCAGCACATAGTGGACTTGAGGGTTTATCTTGTTGCTAAAGGGCAGAAGACCATTAAGGTTGTCACATGGTTTTTGTATCAATGTCATATTTTCCCTTGTGAAGCCTCGAGGGTTTGCCAGCAAGTTTCCAAGTTTGTGCTTTGGGAAAATAAAGCTTTTGGAAAGCTTTTGGAAGTCTATGTCTGTGCAAAGTAGATCTCAGTAACATTTTGACATAAGGAGAAGATCAGACTAAAGGCAGGTTTGGTTTTTTCACTAGTAAATGGACTCAAATTCCTTAGATATCTTGGATCAGGATAATCTATTCAGGGTAATGGCACCCCCTTTTTTCTCATGCACAAGAATATTTAATGTGATCTTCATAAAACATTAGTCACCAAAGTCATAGAATGAGGCTCAAAGTTCGCCTCAGATATTGTAAAAAAACCAATGAATTAAAAAAAAATAAAAAAGAGAACCTTAATGCCTTACTAATTACCCTAAAATTGTTCCCATTATCAGGGAATTACAAAATCGGTGAGTTAATTATCCTGTGTAAGGGCAAATGGAAACCTCCAAGGGTAGCTGAGGTATTTTTAGATACAGAATGTGCCACATCTGAGGCTGAGGAGAGATTTGTTGTTCTGCAGAGTATATTTTGCTGAAGCAGGAAGAGCTGTGATTGCCTCAGCTTAGGGAAAAAAAGGAGGAAATCCATCCTGGAGAGGCTGGTTGTGTTTGGGAAAAAGGTCTGGCTTCTGCTGACTCACTGTGAGGAAAGGAGAAATTGCTGCAGCTTTCTGGCTGGTTCTCAATTGAAGTTTCTTTAATTTGTAGCACTTCCAGGGTGTTCCACCCTGGGGAAGCAGAAGCTGTTCTCTGCAGTTTCCAGAGGCTAAACAGAGTCACAGAGGAGGGAAGGGGATTGAGCACAGCTTTACAGAGTTAGTCAGCAAGCTGGGTGTAGTACTTACCCCCCAAAATTCGTCTTGTGAGTTTGCCTTGAGGCACGTTGGTTGTGCAGACCACAAGCAGACACGGATCCTGCAGCAGAGGCTGCTCCCTGGACAGGGCAAAGGCAGGGGCCTGTTTGCCCCTGTGCACACAGAAATTTGTGTGTGGATGCACCCAGGTGTGGGGCACAGCACAGGGTGTTACTGAAGCCTCTGTGGATGTGCTTTGCAATTCCTGCTTTAGAACACAAAAACTCCTCAGCACTAATATTTTCCCGTTTCTGCAGGGTCTGAGACGTGGTTTGTGGAAATCTGACTCTGACTTGGTTGTCATGTTTAAATCAGTCCTGGGAGTTAGGGGAGGATGTGAAGTGTCCAGGTCAAGATGAAGATTATTAAACTCTTTTGTTTAATGTGAAAGGCTTTTCTTTTGCTGTGTTTTGCAGATGTTTGTGTGAGAGTGATCAGCAATAAATCTGAAATACATGTTGGTCTGCTTTTGACTGACATATATGATTTCATAATGCAGGTTAAACCTGGCCTCTTTTCACTTACAACTTATAATTTTTAGAGTAAAAAATGTTTGTACTTTATATGGAAACCATAAAACAGCTAATATGACTCATAGGATTTGAAAACAATTCTTGCCTGTTTAGGCACTGGAAAAATGAACAGATGCAATACATGCCATCAAACTAAATTTTTGGAAGTAGTGGAAACCCTCTTCACTTCTGGGTTCCATTGCCTGGCAGAAGTGCCACTGATGCCCAACTTTCCTCTTATTCCCATAACATTTATGTTACACTACATTAAAAAGCTCACTGGAAGAAATAATAAACAATCAAAATTTTCATGAGTTAAGCTTTGAATCCCCCATTTATGTGACTGATATAGCCTGGATGTTTACTGATACAGCATTCCATGAGAAACAAATTATCCTTATGTGCTTCTAGGTATCCCCAGAAATCTGTAATAGCAAGCTTTATGGTGACAGCAAGCTAGGAACATAGTGTGTGGCAGGATTATACAGGGAAAGCTATCCAACACAAATAAATTCTGCTTCCCCAGAATAGCTGATGCTATTTCAGTCTTTAAATCATTTCATTTAAATAGTTCCTGTCTTGAATTGTTGACAGTCTCCACATAAATGTCTTAGGTTTTTTTAAACCTTGCCATGTAGACTTCTGATGAATATGTATACAAATCCCCTGCCCTCTGGTTATGGAGTGAGACACTAAAAAACATCCACAAAAAACATCCATCTTTACTTCATTTTCAAGGCTTTCTTTCATCTGTTATTAGACTAACTTTTGTAGCACATAATATGGATTGGTCCTCTTCCAGTGGCCTACCTCTCTCTTCCTTTATAAAAAGAAAAGGAGAGGTGTAAACTTTCCTGGTTAAACTGTAGAGACAGGAAAAAAATACAGCAGTGCCAGTGAAGCTGTGCCATTCCCTGGTGGATTTTTCCCTTTTTCCATTTTCCCATTGTCCTCCATGCCTGTTTTCCTTCTGCTGGTCCTTGCTGACTCTCATTTACAGTGAATCTAGGGAAAGCTGTTTTAGGGGGTAACCTGAACAGTACTTTTTCTCTAAGAATAAATCATGTTTGAACTGTTTTGTCATTTCAGAATTAGGATTTCACATTTCCCTTTTTCTGTCCTAGTCATTACATTGTATCAGTTGTTCTATGTTTGTGGTTCCCTTTGAAGTGTAGAACAGGGGAATTGTTTGAGTTTTGTGGAACTTCGTTTGGATTTGGGATAGACTGCTGTTCATTCCTAGCAGAAAATTTTGGTGCAGTCAGCAGAGATTTGGGTGGGAGTCTTTATGGAATGGGATGGTGGGAAAAAAATAAGTCCAAGCACCAGGTTTGCAATGTAAATAGCCAGAGTAATTAATTGTACCTTGAGCTCTGAGAAGAGGAGGCACAAAACTCTTCTGAACTGGAGCTGCTGAGTGCAGTTCTGAGACCCCAGAGGAAAAGTGATCCAGGTGCAGGATGTTTTCAGCTGCTCCCCTTCCTGCTCTCTCCAGGTGGGCTGATTTGCAATGTAAATAGCCAGAGTAATCAATTGTACCTTGAGCTCTGAGGAGGCACAAAACTCTTCTGAACTGGAGCTGCTGAGTGCAGCTGCCTTCTTAGTTCTGAGACCCCAGAGGAAAAGTAAGGCAGGTGCAGGATGTTTTCAGCTGCTCCCCTTCCTGCTCTCTCCAGGTGGGCTGTGAGCTCTGCACTGGTGCAGGTGAAGGCTGGAGGCTGGGGCAGGAGGGAAGTGCCAGCCCTGCCCTGCTCCTCTGGTGTCTCACACCAACCACTGGGAGGGCTTGATCTGCATCAGCATTCAGTTACCTCTCTGATATCTGAGTCTAGCATAACTTGTAAATCTAATTTGTCTCCTTGTTTAGTATGAGACGTTCAGTCTTTAAATTTGCATGCTGTGAGAATCCCCAAAACCCAGTTGTGCCACAGTCAGCTGAGTGTGTGCTCTCTGGTGTATATGCTGCCTGTTTGCCCATCAAAGAATCCAGAGAGTGCTTTGTGGAATTTGTACAAAGTGTCTGAGGGTAGAACACGCTGAAAAGGAGTTTAGTTTAAGTGTTGGTAGCCCTTCACTTGGGAAAACTCTGAGAAATCTGAAACCACTAGTATAAAAAAGTTATTTGATGTAATAACAAAAAATGTAATTAATATTCACAACATATTGCACTTTCAATTTAAAGAGATCATTACAGCCTTGGTTTTGGCTGGTTAATGGATATAGGCTTTGAATTTCTGAGTTATGAATGTTTTTAAATCATGGAAGAATTAATAACACTCATAAAGGATCTTAGCACAACAGCTCTTCTCAGAGAATTGAATAATTAATATCAAATCTGTAGGAGGAAGTTGTTTGTGGTTCAAAATAAATTATAGAAGAAATCAACAGAGAAATCTCTCCTGGCAAACTTTGTGTATTTATTTATGTCTGTAAAAACAGTGTCTGATGAGAAGGGAATCCAAACTTCCCTTCCTTGCATTTAGTCATGTTTTCCTGCATCTTCGAGAAGGTGGAGCTTTTCAGCTGTCTTCTCACTAGAAACAGAAGGCATCAGATTTGTTACACGTTACAGAAACCACAGGGGATGTCTAAGTGAGACCTCTCAGGCACACCAAAGGTAACAAAGCTTGTGACAAACTGTCTTGATATGTTACAGAAACCACAGGGGATGTCTAAAGTGAGGCCTCTCAGGCACACCAAAGGTAACAAAGCTTGTGACAAACTGTCTTGATTACCCAAGATTTTTCTAGTTTTGAGTTTTTCATTCAGCCTTCTATCTTTACAAGTTACCTGCTTGCAGTCATTGCAAATCCCTATTACTGGCTTCAGTGTATTTAGTATTTCCAGTCAGTTTAATAATATATTTTTTTTGGCTTGGCTCAGACTTTGTGTCTGTATCATATTTGGAGATCAGCACAAAGAAGTTGGATGTATTTGCAAAGCTTCTGTTGCAGTTCTCCTAAAAGCACATATAGCTTCTGTGTTGGTGTTGTTGGTTTGGTTTCATTTATTCCCCCGGAAAAGAAGGTGAGCTTCTTTCTAAATTTTGTTGGTAGTGCAAAAACACCTATGTTATTGGAAATCATTTTCCAGTAAATATTAATAATAATCTTTCCTTTGCCATGGAGTCTTCCTTATCTAAAATTAAAAGGTAAAATTGATTTATTTTCCTCTCTCATACAACCTTTATTTTAACAGTGTTGCTTCTGTGGGTGGGCTTTCAACTAAAAAAATTCAGTATTTTTAACATGTCTATTGTCACCAGGATTTTTGTGTGAGAGGGTGATGTAAAATACTATTCATTTGAAAATTTCAGCTGCTTTGTTTGTGCTGATCTAATTGTTGTATCCATGGAAACTGGAGGGCTAATGTCAGACAGCTGCCGAGTTCTCTTCTAAAATGTTATTGAAGTTTGTCAGTACAAAACTTCATGGGCCAGTTCCCAGTGTGCAGGCTTGGATATTGAAGATTTTCTGAATGATTATCTAAAAGGCATGGTGAATATTCTAAAGTAATTTTTTGTTTTCATATCCCCCTGTAGACTGTGATTGAACAACTTCAAAATGTGAGCTGACAGCCTCAAACCCATAATGCTGTAACCTTTGGAACAGCTGGATGGAGCAAGGAGCAGAGAGGAGTGACTGCAGTCACAGGAGGAGTCAGTGGCAGCCTCAGGGGAAAGAAAATATGGGTAACACTTGGGAATTGTTCATTGTTCACCAGACACTAATGGGAACTTTACCATTGGTACAGAAAAGAGCAGCATTCCACAGTTCAAGTGAATGCATTTGAAAATTCTGTCCAAAACCAGCTCCACTTGCTGGCCTGGTGCCAGGGTGCATTTTGAATAAAAGTAGTTTAGTAGCACTGTAGCAAAGCTTGTGAATTTGTTGTAACTTCATGGCAGAAGTTTTTTACTAGAAATAAGTAAAATATGATGTCTTGAAATATTACCATGAATAGACTGTAGTGGATTTCTGCATTAAAGAAATGCGGAAATTTCTTTATTTGTTGTTCTGGGAAAGGCTGGGTCTAGCTAATACTTTAGTATAGGTGACTTTGTTCATGAGCTGTCCTGAGTCTCTGTTACCAGGGCTCTTCTAAGAGGGGATCTAAAATAAAGCTCTCTCTGCTGATTTCATCTTTTTCTTTCCCAAAAGTCTGCTGGTTCTGGGGGCCAGACTTTGTAAGGCTTGGATCAGTTTTCCCTTGTCTCTTTGATCAAAACCACTGTAGATTTCAGAGGAAGTGTGTTTTGTATTGAAATTTTACATTGAAAGTGATTTGTCAGTGAGATTGTCTTTCTGTACAAGACCTGTTTTTCAGCAATCTAAAATTGATTCCAGTTCATCTGGTAGGAAGCTCTGAGTAAATTAATCTCACCACCTTAACAGATCCCTGACTGAGATGCAAATGAAATGTTCCACATCTTGTCAGTGGAATGAACACAGGAATTGTTTGTCTAAAAGTCCAGTAGAATTTGAAGTTCTGATTCTGTACCTGTGAAAGTTCTATATGAATAGAATACAAACAGCTTCCAATACATTAATTCTGTCAGATTTGAACAACAAATGAAAGAAGACTCAAGTCCTACATTTACACCTTTGTGGGTTTTTTTGCTTTCCTGTCTTACACTGAGCCTATTTTCTGTGGAGGCCTTTGTACTGATGACAAAATCCTCTGCAAAAGCTCTTTCCAGGAGAGGGCTGGGGATGCAGATCTGGCTTTGGGGTGAAGCCTGTAACAGGGTTTGCAGAGAGACCAAGTCTCCCCTGTGGGTTATCTACAGTGTAACTTGCTTATGAGTGCAGTGAAAAGGGAAATATTGCTTACATTATGCCAAGGTGGTATTTTTTCTTCATGGGGATGTCATTCCATCTTCTGAGAGCATCAGCAGCCATTAGAAAGCATTAATGTTGGAACCAGTGGCTCTGGTCTGCAGTGCCATGAAGCAATCTGCTCAGAAGCACAGGTACAGCTTTGAGGGTGAGCTGCACAAGGGTTTGTGCCAGCTCAGGCCAGAATGACTTTGGTCATGTAAACAGGGGGGCCCAGAAAATGCCACAAAGTCATTTTGACTGTGTCTGCTCCTATCTTTGTAGGAGGCCAAATTTTTTTATTTCAGCTTTAAGTATTTGCATGTAAAAATTATATGTATGGAATTTGCAAGCCCAGAAACTGTATGTGTAGAACTAGAACTCAGCTTAAAGCATGCAGGAATGCAGAACAGGTGTTTTCTGGTTTTTTGAGTAATTTAAATTTAAGTCTTTTATGCTGCTTTTTAGTCTCTGGATATTGATTTCAGTCACTTAGTGATTGTTTGGTTGTCTCTTAAGGCATAGGTGATTCTATTCAAAAGGAACAACAACAAAAATCTTAAAATAATTGGAAAGAATGAACAGCTATTGCCTGTGCAATAGGAAGGACAGGTAAGCAGTTCTTTATTTGTCCTTGTCCTCCATCTTCTCTCTTACATAACATCTTCCATCTCAAATCCTGGCTTTGCAAGCAACTGCAAAATATTTGTTAAGCAATAATTTCTGTAACTGAAGCTGGGTTCAGAACAGCATTCCAGTCTGACAGGTCATTTAGGTAGGAGGAAATAATAATGTATCATGATGGGCTGGAAGAGATTGCTGACACCCCATGGACAAATATTTACCTCTGCTTTATGCGTTTTTGGGTGGGTTACATTAAAATTAATGAACTCCTGCTGTCTTTGAAGGTTTCTCCTTTTCTGTATGCAAATTGCAGTGTCGTTAGAGCAGTGCCACTGCAATCTGTGAGAGGGGAGGTGTCAATGACCACAGAACATCCACTCCAGCTGTCTCAACCTCTGTTATTTAGATCCCAAAATGTGCAATTTTTGTGCATTTTGTTTTATTTTTGCATGACAAGTAAAATGATCTAAAAGAAAAGCATTTAAAGCAAACCAGAGTCAGGTCCAATGCAAGACTTGATATTGTAACTGGATAAAGAAATTTTTAGTCTGTTGAGGCAATGGGACATTTAATACAAAGGCTTCAAGATACAAATGAGTTCTCATGAGCACACAATTAACCTGATCTAAGGTAATGAATACTCCAGTACTGGGAGGCAGATAGCGTTAAGGTGAAAAAATAAATATCCAGAAGCAGTAAATTCATTTTGTCACTTGAGGCTTGATCCAAAGCTTGTGTGAATCATGGAACTGAAACAGAGGCTGACAGCACTGAATCTGAAAACAGCATTGTGAAGAAAGCTTAATTTGAGAAGAGTTGATGAGCTTTCTCTGTCTTGGCCAATGCCTCAAAGGACAAGAAGGACATAACAATTTCTGCCTGATAAGAGGATTTTGGAAACAACTTAAAAGAGAAATGAGATCCAAATACTATTACTTGTTTTCATGTTCTCATATCTCACTAGAAAATGTTTTTAACACATCTAACAAAAATAAACTTTTGTGGCTACAGTAACACAATGTATTTGCATTTAAAATATTTGAAATTATTCCAATACTTTTGGTTTATATGTGGCATAAAAGATATTAGCAGAAAATATACAGGAAGGAGGGACTGTAGCCTCCCCAAGCATGGTACTTAAGCAAGTGCCTTCCTACTCAAAAAGGAGAAGCACAGGAACCTGCCAGGGCTCAGGAGCAAAAGTCTCTTGCATCTTCTCTGTAAAACACCTATGCTGTGAAGAGAGAGCATTTGTTGCAGCCAGAAATACAACATATCTAACTGGGTGCTGTGAGGGCAGTTACCCATTGGTTGGCTGGGAGAAGAAAAATTTCTAACCATACATCAGACTCTCTCCAGCATAGATCAAAAAATCAGACTGCCAACCTAGACTTCCCATTTTGAGGGATTCTTGTGAATACAAGAATTTACCATTTCCAGCAGGACACCAGTGAGGTATGTACAGTCTGGGGAATATTTGTGATGTTACTGCTTTGGCTGAGTAAAATCAGGTGCTGGAATGAGGCTGGTGAGCAGTAGCCTCTGCTGTCTGCATGTCAGGAGCAGCTTATGAAGTATCCTCTGATCCTGCCCAAAATCTTGTGGCCTCCCAGCACACAGGAAGCATCCTGGGGCTTGTCAGCCCAAGCTCCAGTGCAGATCTGGCTGCTAGCAATGGTGGGAGCACACACAGGTGAGGATGAGGTGGGACTGTTCATTCATATTTTCACTGGCATCTCACAGATGAGCTCTGAGATGCCAGGAAGCAGCCTTGAAAATTGATTTCCCTGTGTGTGGTGCTTGCAGGGTTTACAGCAGCCATGCTCAGCCATGTGTCAAAACACCTTTCTTGAGGTCCTTTGCCTGGCTCTCTGTGCATCTCTTTTTTCTAATGTTACAATTGGGTCTTCTTCATCCTTGGAGAAGAGGAAATCACCAAAAGTAAGACCAAAGTACAGCAGGTACTTAAATCACTTCACTTGTATTTAAACCTCTGAGGTCCCTAGCACTGCAGAGAAAACAACATTGTGAGGAAGGAGATTTGTTCACAAAGAAAAACATTTTGGATATAGTTGCCTAGCTTAGTCTGGAGACATGGCATGAAACTGTAGGGGTTTGTTTTTGCATTCTTAAAGGCAGATTTTTTTTGTCTTGCAATGCATTTATGTCCTAGCCAGCAATGTTAAGCACCTTCCAAGTACATGAGAATCTTGTTAACATTTTCTTTCTGGTTTGTTTTTATTACTTACCATCGATTATAGAGCAGATGCACAAACACTCAGGTTAACAGAATGTGCTACAGCCTTCTCTAAGCACATGGTTAATGTTTCCTTTAGAAATGTTGCAGCATCATTTGTCTTCAGGCAGTGCAAGTTCAGCTGTGCAGCACACCTCACTAAACACACCTAGCCTGGCCCTGGAATCAGAAATCTGATGGCTTTGCTCGCCCACCACTCTTCATCCCCTCCTGTGAGGGTCTGGATGCAGCCAGGTGACTCCTCCAGGAGCAGAACCAGCAATTCCAGCTTTCCTGGCACAGCTGGCAGCCCTGCTGCAGGGACCACTGCCTGGTACAGGAGCCCCAACAAGCAAAGCAGGAACCTGAGATGCTTGTGGGCAGCTTGGGCAGCAACATCAATTACGTTGTATGTTTTAGTTTTTGGAATGTAACCCAGGGGAGGCAGCTTGGGTAACAATATAAAAAAATACCCACTTGAATAAATAATCCTAGTCCTGTTCAGAGGAATTACATTGTATGTTTTAGTTTTTGGAATGTAACCCAGGGGGACATCCATACATTATTCTTCAGTGCTGGGGCAGAAAGTGGGTTGGGAGGTGTTATTTATTGCAAGGTCTTTTGTAGTAGATTGTGTTTCCTGCCAGAATGGAGTGATAGGCAAGGTTTGGGGCAGTGGTACAGATATAAAGCAGCGTGGTGCCCTCTCCTCATACAGGCCCTTGCACCTGAGTGGGTTTCCTCATGTGGCAAGGCACAGAGACCTCCTTCTTTTGTTTCACTACTGTCAAAGTAAGAAATTATTCCTACATAACTTTTTTTTCTTATGCATGATGTCACCCTTTCCCCCCTTCTGTCTGGCCTCAAATTCCCTAAAAGCATCAACTGTGGCATTCTTTATGGGCTTTCTGAGCTTCCTGCAGCTTTCCCAAAAGGCCAAGGCTGAGGTGAGATCAATCCTTATTGCTGGGTTGTAGCAGGACCTTCTGCTCCAAAGAAAATCTCTTTTGTCTCAAAAGGCTGTTATTTTATGAAATGAGAAATTTAATTCTTGACCTGATCTGAAAAAAGTAGCAATTCTCCTGTCTGTATGTAGGTGAAGAGGGGAAGTTTTTTAGTTCCTGTCTCCCTCCCCTTGTCAGAAACATGCAGTGATATGGAAGGTTACAGAAGGAATCCTTGCAAGCCTTCTAGGAGACTGATTCAGGAAAGACCCACCACATGCAGACTTTTACATTCTTTGTATCTGTTTTTTCTGCATTTGTTTTTGTTCCAGCTCCTGCCAATGTGCAAGAGGAAAAAGCATGTTCAGGTGGAGAAAATACCCTTGATAGTTCCTAATGTCAGAGTGCTGCATGGGTAAATGAAAAGAATGCACAGTCCTTATTCCACCCCCAAAAACAAACCCCTAGAGGAAATCCTTTAACTTCTCTCCAGCCAAGACCCCAGCTGAGTTCCCTCCGTAGCTTCTCCCCATATTCCCACACCCCCCATGGTTTGAAGTGTGGAAGGAGCAGAGGTGGGTGTGGACAGTGGATGTAACCCTGCACATTTCCTTTGGGCTCTCAGCCGTGTTTTCCAGCATTGTTGCATTTTGTGTTTATAGCACAGCAAAGATTTTCTTGCTCATTTAATTTTCTCTTCCCATGCTGCAAGGCTTAGTTCATTAGCTTAAAAGACTGTCACGCTTCTGGAGAACAGAATATATTTGGCAGGAGTGGATAGTAATTATCTAAAAATTCAATCAAGCCATTTTTTGATTGATTTTTGGGATGAGATATATAGGCTTCAGTGGAATTAATTGCATCTTAGTATTTTTTTAATTTATGTTTTAAGCATCAGATTGTCCCACCACTCCCACTTTCTTTGGTGCATTTATTTTTTCCTCTTACCAATTATATACAGAGTCTTTTGTAGGTAAATGCTCTGACTGTATTGATTTTTTAAAAATTAAATATGTCTCCACTTCCAGTGATATTAGTATTGTAACACCCATGTAGCTGAAAAGAATTTTTACAGAAGGACAATTTTCAGTCTTAAAAATGCCACTGGCCAAGCAAGTAGACTTCCCTGAAACCTGCAGAAGGTACATGAACATAAAATAACACTGGTTCTGACTGATGACCATGTCTCAAGGAATTTGTTTTCATGACATGAACTTAATGTATAAGGCTTAAGGAAGTATTTTAAATAGCAGTGAAAACAAAAAATATGAGACCTAAATTACAAAAGCAGAATGGAATTATGACAGTAATGCTGAAGCTGCTCTTATCAGACACTGCTTGCTGATGGACCTTGATGAGAAAACATTGCTCAGAAAAATGCCCCATCAGTGTTGTGATACCATCACATCCCCTGCTCCAGGGCTGAGCCAAAAAAAGCCTGTTCAGATCTGCATCTCTTACTGCAATTTCAGCTGTGATGGATTAGGAAGTAATGAAGAGGATTTCTCAGAGACTGATTTATTATTAACATGGTTGTGCATTTTTTTCTGTATCTGTTCTGTATCAGTTGCACAGACTGATTTGTAAGAGAATAAGACTGAAAATTCATGTGGAGGAAAGCAACAAAGCCAACAGCAAAAATGCCAAGAAAGCCTTGAACTGCTTGTGTCAACTTCTTCCCTCCTGAATTCTCCTGAGGACTCTTGCAGTCTGAAATGTCACATGCATTGGGAACATGACACCTGTTAAGTGGCACAGGAATCCAGTGAAGACTGGTTTTGGTAAAATTGAAGGTGACTGAGTTTGGGGGTGCAGAGGGGAGTGGGGTTATGTGTGTTTAAATCAGGAGTTGATACTGGAGATTGGTATCTCCCTTTGTTCTAACAGTAGAGGAATGGTTTTTTCCTATGGTTTGCTTAACTAAAATAATTTGGTGTTCTCAAGAGTGTCTGATAGAGGAATCTGGAAAAAAAGTGGTGCTAAAACCAACCTGCATTTACTCCACAGCTGAACTTTAAGTAAGTCCTCAGCTGTTGTTTTCCCATTGCTTGAATGAATCTTGCTTCCCCTGTAAGCAGAATGGGTTTTCAGGTATTGGAGCACTGTGAAGGTGTATGATAAGGAAACTGAATGGTGTGAACCATTTGGGACTTACTTCTTTAATACCTGGAGCAACTCCATTGCCAGTAGGTCTTGCAAGTACACAGGGCACTGTAGTGACTAATGCACCTGCAGTTACAAGCTTGTAACCCTCAAAGGCATCTCCTTCCTTATCCTTTTGAGGCAGAATGTTTTTAAACAAATTAGGACCAAGTTAAATATTAACCACATCACTTTTGGAATGCGGCTGTTTAAAAACTGTCTGGTTTACCCTTTATTTTCTGCTATGCTATTTTATAATGTAGAAAAATATTTAATCTAGATTTTAATTTCTATTCCAATTACCTTGTGTTATCTTATAAAGCTATAATTTAAAAGGCAGGTTCTGCAAGAGCCGTTTGTGTCAAGTTCCTGTGCCTTGCTCCTACTTCACGAAGAGAAAAATTAATGGTATTGTCCCTTCAGATTCAAGAACATTTTTCAGAGAGTGTGGACTCTGCTGGATTTTGGTATCTTTATCTTCTCATTTATCCTTATTTTGTAGCAACTGAAAAACTGTCCCAATCATAATTTCATAAACCATGTTTTCAAGGCCGTAAAGGAAAACAGGAGCAGTTTGCATGGATTTTCATTCCAGGTTTGTATAAGGGTAAATGGTCACTGGCATTTTCATTTGTTTGCAGTTCTAAAGTTCAAACCAAGATCAGCAAACCTGAGGCTTACCAATAACTGAGGTGCTAATGGAACAGGAGAGAAGGAGAAAATAGGGCTAAGAATTAAACTGAGTTACACTTTAAATCATGTGCAATTGCAAAACCAGAACTGGACCTGCTGTCTAAGAAAGTGCCTGGAGTCATGTGGAGGGTCTGTATGTAAAGGATTGTTTCCTTTCAATAGGCTTTACAGTTTGTAGACAAGAGTTATGTTCTGTATTTTATGGCCAGAGATATGTCCATTTCAAATAGTGTTGCTAAAACCTACTGGAAACAGAGATGTTGCTGCTCCTGTGACCACTGAGCCACGGCCAGCTGCAGGCAACACTGAACAGAAAGGACGAGTGCAGTCCAGTGCAGCTGGTCCCTCCCAGGGCAGTGGTGCAGTGGCAATGCCAGGTCCTGCTGTACTGCTGGGAGGAGTGGCTGAGCCAGTGCTGCCACTGGGGCTCTGCTGAGCTGTCCCCTCCTTGCTGCAGCCCTGCAGCCAGCACGGGGCTGCTCCAGGGACTGACCCTCCTCAGGCTGGGCCCACCCCGAGCCACGGGGCATCCTCTGGGTCTGCTTCCCTTCCCCTGGCACCCCCACTCTGCTGGCACAGGAAATGTGCCACAGCAAGGGGAGCTGCAGCTCCTCACTATCAGGCTCATTAGCAAAATGTTTATGGATCTGTTCTAGAGCTTCAGTGGGTTTTGTGCTGCTAAAAGTGGCACTTCAGTGCTGCAGGGTGGTTCCTAGTAGTAGCAGGTCAAAGGTTGCCACTACAGTCAGCAGGAGGCTCTTTGCATGTCAGAGTATTTTTGACAGTTTTTTTTTTTTTTACAAGCATTTGCTTTTTATTATTTTCACCAAAATAAAGCATATAGCATACAGTGTTTTCACACATTTAGGAGATAAATAAGTGTATCTTGAATTCTTTAATACCATGATAACGTTTGTAATACAAAGTTATCTCTTCATTGATTTTAATTTAAATACAGCTTGTTTGCCTTTTTTTAAAAAACAAACTTTTATTGTGTTACCATACATTTCCCTTGTTAACTTACAGATGTTTAAATAACAACTGGGAAAATACAGTGATGTGTATTGCTAGAGATAAAAAGTTGTTCTGTTAGGATGAAACCTGTATATCAAGTTACCAGCCTGTAAATTAAAAAACCCAACACATTAAATGAATGCTGTCACTTGAACTGATAAAGAAAACCTTAAGAGAATAAAATACTTCACCTCCAATTTGTTTGTAGAATAATAAGAAAATAATCCAGTTTTTGTATTTCCACACTGATTGGTATGCATATTCATTTCTCTTCTACTTGTGTGCAATTATAAATAAATAGAGGTATAAGGACAAAATCTCATACTGCCGTTCCCTTGAATTTACCAGCTACAGTAAATGCATTCTTTAAAATCATAAATACATTCCCATTCAACTTAATCAAATACCATAGGACTAAACTTCGTGTGCTCAGTTTCATGCTGCATAGCTGAGAAAGGAAAAAATCTGGTGGCACTTGGTATCTTTAATGGCACTTCTTTCAGCAAAGGACAGGATGCATTTGTGTCACTAGCCAGGGTTACCCTTCAAACCAGTCCCTTATAATTGGCTTGAAAAATGCATGAACACTAAGTAAAGCAACAATTCCAGTGCTGGGTGCCAAACTTTAGCTAATGGTGCAAGGATCATCGTGGCTTGATTTCATTTCCCCTTCCAGCAGCAAAGTGATCACAGCCTTGCTCAAGTAGCTGCACGTTCCCTTTTTCCCAAGCGGGTGGGTGTTGTAGAATGCAGTCATGTCACTCTGCTGAGAGGGAACAGAGGCTGCCATTAGTGTGAATGTGGAAAGCAGCCACACTCAGGGAAACAAGAACAACATCAGACATGGTAAAAATGCAAATGTGTTTTTTGACTCTAAAACTAGAGAATAATTCTGCTCAGTTTTCAGAAATCTCCCATATGTACTTACCTGCATATATTTCTTCACTGAGATTTCCAGGACTGCACAGATACCACCTTCTTAACATTTTTTAAAATGTCATAGCTGTCAGAGAACAACTGCTCTCCTAAAACATGCAGCTGTGTGGTGCCTGTGTGGTAGAATGGTGAGCCAGGGCCTTGGGTGTGCATGAGGTGTAAACTGACTGAAGATTTATTCAGAAGGAAAAAATCCAAGATCCAAACCACAGGTAGCACATGAACTCATCCATTAATCAGATCACCAAAATAGGTGTCCTTCACTGAACACCTGTTTTTCACAGTTAGTGACATTAAAACACCTGCTTACTCTCAAATTATGTATTAGCTGCTCTAAAAAAGCTTTAATGCTTTAATTCAGGAAATTAGTTACTTTTATTAAATCAAGGGCAGAGACTGTGTGGAGAAAATAATAAGACTTCTGTAGTTTTAGGGTGTGTCTGAACTTACTAGAATAAATACTTTTGACATTTATTATATGTTAACAGGGAATTAACAAAGTTCAAAATATTTGCAAGCCCATTTAATGGAAGACCTTAGTTCAGACAAACCAGGAGCTTTGACAGTGTCAGGAAACCTTGAGACAGCACCCTAGGAACAATCCCAGACAGGGTTACAGTTACTGCCAGCAGCATCCACCTGGGAATAGGGGAGAGCCAGGTTCCAAAAAATTTTAATGTAAGGAACTGAATTTCCAACAACAATCTTAAATACTAGTCACAACTCTGAGCTGGGGGTTCTTTCCAAGAGACAAAAAGGCATTATTCTAAGTAGGTCTGGGCTTGGAGAAAAAAATCCATCACTTCAACAGAGGCTAAGGCAGCACCAGTAAAAACTGGGGTTTGCATGGCATTTTCCTTTCTGTTTGTACCCACTGGGGATTTGTAGCTTGTCACAAAAGTCAGTAGCAAATTCCAGGTGCTGTGTGGAGCTGGCACTTGAGAGCCATTTTTGTGGATGATGGGTGGTTTTGCTATGGCCACAGAGTCACCACCCTCCACCATGGACCAAAAGGATGATAATTTCCAGGAAATTGTGTTCTTCTCTAAACAAAGGCATTGTCCAAACTGACACACTGCTGGGGCTGCGTGTCTGGCTTGCTTTCAAACCTTAGTACGAAAAGTCAGTGGCACAAGAGTGAACAGTGAAACATTTGAAAGAGTTCTTAAGCAGCACATCCTTCCTCATCTTTTAAAGGAACTAAACATTCAGTAAGAGGAAGGGCTGCTGCATGTCAATGCTATGAATCAATAGATTCTTCAGAGCTAGCACAGATAACTTCAAATATATTGTCCACAACAAAATGCCAGCTGGAGCGAGGAGGATCATCCTCAGTAGCTCTGGGACTTGTCCCACTGTTTTATCTCCTCCTTCAGCCAGGCCAATAACCTGCCTTTATTACAGAATTTCAGAGCTTTGAGGCACCAAAACTTGTAGTGAGACTATTCAGAGATTTATAAAGCATAAAACCTATGCTAATTCTAGTGAAAAATATATTAAAAGTATTTATTCTTCTAGAATTTTAGCCAAACTTTTGCCAGTTCATGAATGCAAATCTAACAGAAAAATCAGTAACTAAGAACAGTTCTGTATCTCAAGTTCCTACTTTAATGCTGTCAATATGAATTCTTTGGTTATTAAAGTTTTCTTAGTCTCTGTGTTCATAAGAGGCTAAGTTCACACTTCCTCACTGAACTTTTGTTATTTCTTTTGTTATTTTTTATAGTTTCTTTTGTTATTTTTAACTCTTCTCTGTTCTAGTGTCCCTCCTAATGAATTTTTTCCCCTTTGAGGAGAACTCTTCCAGCTCACTAAGAGTCCCATTTCAGAGCCATGGAACACAGAGTATTCTCCTTACTGTAACATTTTGAATTTACAACTCAGCAATAAAGTGCACCTCTTTCATCTCTTCTTAGAGGCTCTTTGCAGACCTAGGCAGCATTGGGTATATTAATTTCTTATTTGTGTTCCTTTCTGAACTTCTGTCAATTGCTTTTTACTCTGAACTGCACAGAATTAACATTCAGAAGGAACTTCAATAAGAATGGTAAATTTGGTAAGACAGCAATATTTTACTCACTTGATTTTCAGCTCCCTTTGGACTGCTGTGATCTTTCTGGAAGTCATGAAATGCTTCTTGCACCACCTTGTCCAAGTCCACTTTGTCCTGGAACTCTAGCTCAGGATTTCTCTCCAAAATAACAGATATAACCATCAGCAACTAGAGGACATAAAAAGATTGTAAGACTTTAAATTTCATTTTTTTAAATTCAAGTTACATAATAGCACTGCTAGTAATTGCATATGCCTCTTTCAAGCAGGAAGCCATTTAATAATGGCACAGGTAATAGGGCACAGATAATAGAATCCTGACTTTGATAAAAGAATCACTGGAAAAGCAGGCTTTTATGAAAGGTTACAATTGCTGGTGACTGCCTAGGTAAGGGCATGGTGTAAATGATTGACATTAACATCTAACTTGGCTGGGAGCCAGGGAAGTTATTTTCCATTTTATTCAGTTCACTGTGTGGCTGCACAAATGCTGTGGGGAGAGTGGAAGGCAGCAAACACTGAACCTCAGCATTTGGTGTTCTGAGGCATAATCACAGCTGCTAAAATTCTGTTATGATGAAGTTTATAAAAACCAAAGAGAACAGTCAGCAGTAAAGCCTCAGTTCATCAGAGCTGACGTTTCTTACATCTGAGAGGGGTTTAAAATAGAAAGGTGGGCATGATGAAAGTCCTGTTTAACATCTGCAGGTAAGAAGTGGAGTCTGCATGGGTCACCTTGGGTTTGGTAATTGTGTTACCTGTTAGCAAAAACTGGAGTGCTCCAGCAAGCAGCCTGAGCATGAGCTGTGAGCCAGAATTTGGAGGGGTTGGATGTTCCTGGGGAGGAGCACTCACAAGCACCAGGGGCATGGACTAACAGTGAGTGCTGCTGACAGCACAGATGCCAGGTACCAACAGTGCAGCTGCTCCTGATCTGTTCTACAACAAACATTGTGTGCAGTGGGGGAAGGATTTAAACAGCTCTTGCTCTCCTGTTAGGATGAGGAACACAAGGAAGTGGGAAGGTGGCTGATTCAGTAGTGTAAAACTGCTCACTAGGCAGCCTCAGCAAAAAGGAAAAGAAGAATTGTTCAGAGGGCAAGCTGGTTATTTCAGAGCAGTTCTCCTTAGGTGTAGGAAATTGTTAGGAAAAGGCATGGGCTAAGGACTTGAAGGAAAGCTACAGTGGAATTATTAGATTTTTACCTCCTCTGACCTAATTGTATTGCTGGTGTCATTAATATTTGCTGAAGGGGAAGAACATCATGAACTCACTGTTCTGAACATGTAACAGGAACCTGTTTAATCATAAAAACCTATGGAGAAACTCTGAAGCAAGTGTTTATATGGAAAATGCTATTTCTTCAAATATTTGAGTCAAAGTTATTTTTTTGTTTTAGGCTGTGACATACTAATGCACACTATAAAATGTCATTAGTTATTGGCCACAGACCTCCACAATGATCTGCCTGTACTGGGGCTGGTCAATGTTTTGCAGCATATCTTCAACTAGGAGGGAAAAATTCATTTCATACATCGTCATATCCGATAAGGTTGGTTGCTGAAAAACAAATCATACTTTTAATAAAAAACCACATGCATTAAATCAAACCCACCCCCAGGCAGAGCCTACTTGCTTGCTGAACAAATAATATTCAACTAAGAAATAATAACCTTTTTGTAATCAAAAAGGGAGCAGATTTCAGAGTTCATGACTCAGAAAGAATCTTCTACACTTACAGTTTTATAAATGTGCTTTAATAGAAATAATTTGCTTTCATTCTATTCTAATTGTATTGTACTCCAAATAAAATAGAAAACTTGAATTATTTCCCCCCAGTTAACAAGTTACTCTAAGTATAACATGATGGCATGAAATAGCCATTAATGGTAAGGTATTTCAGCATTATGGGCAGGTGGAGCAGCAGCACCTGAGCTGTCTGTGGGATTACCTGGGGCAGGAACCTCCCTGCCACGATGAGGCCGTTGGGGGTTCTCTCCAGGATCTGCCACACGCGGTCGTAGAAGCCCGCAGGGGTTCTGTTCAGGGAGCCATCCAGCTGCCTCCTGTTGAGCCAGCTCCTGGGGGCACACAGGGACAGCCTCAGCACCCCTGGCACTGCACACCCTGGGAGCCAGGCAGGTGAGCAGGGAGCCACCCAGCACCCCTGGCACTGCACACCCTGGGAGCCACCCAGCACCCCTGGCACTGCACACCCTGGGAGCCACCCAGCACCCCTGGCACTGCACACCCTGGGAGCCAGGCAGGTGAGCAGGGAGCCACAGGCACCTCTGCTGCACACACAGCACCGTGTGCAGGCTGTGCTCTCTGCTGAGGGGCACCTAAAGCAAACACAGGGGCTCAGCAGAGAGCTCAGTGTCACCCTTGGGGGTGTCTGTGCTTTATGGAGCTGCAGAAGAAGCAACAATTATGAAATCCACCCAGTGCAGGCCAGTAACAGCAGCAGATCAAATTCATCAGGTCTAATCCTACAAGAAAAATGCATTTCAGCAGAATTGTTGAAGGCAGGGGTTTTTCCTGATGGTCTGTAGAAAACAAGTGGCCTGCAAATCTAGAAAATTCAACAGAATGGTTTTGTAAAACTCAGGCTTTAAGCAAACTGAGTCACATTCTTCATGAATCACAAATCCTGTTTGCCTTCACAAGTATACCAGCTTTTTTCTTTTTTACTTAAAACCATCAAGTATGGAATTTAACTTTTCTATTTTTTCTCCTCAGTGTTACTATAGGAATGGGGCTTTAGCCAAAATGTTTAAAACACCAGCAATGGAACTTGAAGAAGTGGCATCCGCGGGTATGAATTAATGGGTGAATTCACAAGACAGATTTAAGTCTTGTGTGGCTGTCCTGAATGTATTTGACAGAGAGGATTTCCTCAAGTTACTTAGTCCTTAGCTGCTTTTTGAATTCTAAGTGTCTGTAAAATGACTTGTTCCTGCAGACACCAGCGTGCTTGATGAAATTGCCAAAATATCACAACTGCCTGCATGGTTTTACACTTAAGTTTTTCAGTGTAGCTCAGTCTCAGCTACACCACAAGACAAAGCAGACAGAGTGTTGGTTTGGGTTTTTTCTGTGTTTTGGTTTGTTGGGTTTTTTTGGGTTTTTTTTTTTGTTTTTTTGGGGGGATTTTTTTGGTGTTTTTTTTTACACTTAAGTTTCTTAGTGTAGTTCAGTCCCAGCTTTACACCACAAGACAAAGCAGACATAAGTGTTAGTTTGGGGTTTTTCTGTGTTTTGGTTTGTTGGGGTTTTTTTTTTGTTTGTTTGGTTTTTTGTTTGGTTTTTTTGTTTTTTGTTGGTTTTTTTTTAAGAATAAAAGGGAAGCAATTATCACTAGGTAGTGCATTTTCTGAAAAGTTTGAGCTCTAGGTAATGGGTATCTCCTTTGTTCTCAGAAAGTGTATGTTTAAAGTTAACCCTATGAAGCCAGGGCTAAGCCAACATGCAGTGTGGGCTCTTTTCCTGTATTACTATTATTGGGTAAACAGGTAAGAAAAAATTTCTCATAAATCACTTCTCAATTAAACACTAAACTACCAAAAAGGTGTGTCTACTATGACAGTTCCATCTTATTCTCTGTACAGCTCTGTCCTTGGATTAGGATAAGAAAACTTCCATAAAAGCAAAAAGATCAGTGGTGTGGTAAAAATAACAAGTTGTTTTCTTAATACAAAAAAGGAAGTATTTGAAGATGTCAAAAATGCTCTGACCCACCTACATTAATAGGGTCAGAAAAGAGTCTTGCAAACTGAATAAGCAAAGGGAGTTTCAGAACTGGTTAGACCATTAAAAGAACAATACTCCATTTAAAAAGAGTTTCTAGCAATCTTGTGACCTACATAAATAGATTTAGAAGTGTAATCTGTGAAGTCTGTGCTTGCAAAAATGTCTTCTGTGAAAACTCGGAGAGAGGTTAGTTGTGGAGAGACTGTTAGGGAGGTAAATAGACCATTAGCCCTTCCTGTATGACAGATTAATTGGCAGTGAGCTATGGTATCACATTATCAGAGATTTTTTTTTCCTAAAAAAATCACAAGAGTAGGAAAAGCTGTCCTCAAAAAGAAAAAAATAAATAAAGAAGGGGAAAAAAAGAGTATTCTGTATTTCCTGGCAGGCAGAAAACTTGTAAAAACAAGTCAGTAATGGGCAAGGAAAAACGAGTTCGCAATACTGTACAGGAAGTTAGAAGCTTGAAAGTTTCGAAGGATATGCTGGTGAGTTTTTGTACTCATATAACTCAAAAAAGAATCCTCATCCTCAGAAACTCAACCCAAGTGCCCTTCAGTGACCTGCCCATCATGTGCTACAGCATCAAAAGCAGCAGCTGCTGTGGCAATGCAGGTAAAATCTCTGACAAAAGGTGGTGCTTGAATTGCTCACTGAGACTGACCAAATGCTTCCTAAAGAGCATTAATATTGAATGGAAAATGCTGCCAAGGGCTTGTTCTGCTCTGGTTTCACAGGACAATGTCAGCCCCAGCATGAGCAGGGACAGCACTGAACAGCAAGAACTGAGCAGCACAGCCAAGGTCTGAAAAGCATCTGGGAGATACAGAACAGAGCCAGTGGGACTGAGAGGTGAGGCAGTGACTGAAGGAGCTCTTTTCTCAGGGATTATAGGCTGGGAAAAAACACAGGTGTGTTTTGAATGCAGCAGGAACAGAAACAGCAGGATGTGTGCTGTAATTCCTTTGTTGAGAGGAAAAGCCCATCACCCATTCAGTCAAGGGCTATGGAAATTATCAGCAATATTATGTGCCGAAGTTTAACTTAACCAGAAGTAAAACCAAGAGGAAGAGTTCTGACTTCACTCTTACCAATAAAGTTAAGTGGTAATACTGCAATTTTAACTTTTGTCTTGCATACTTGGTATCACAATGAATGTTCTTTTTGGCAGCTGGTTACAGCTTGGAGAAAAGACTCCAAGTTTCAGGCAGCAGCACTATCTTTTAAGAATGCTAGAGAACATCTGCTCTTACTCATATAATAACCTAGGAGAAAGCAGGCACTGAACAGCAGATAAACTGTTCCTACAAGTCACTTAAGTGGAGGTATTGGGTAATTTTTGGCTTCTTTCCCCACATCAAAGAGTGTAACAGTTCACATTATAGCAGACAGATCTCTTTTCTGTGGCAGTAAAGAGATTTCCACAAAGATAAAGCTGAAAAGGGAATATGCAATAGAAAAGAAATAATTCTATAACCTGGGCCCATGTGAAATAATGAAAAAGTGCATTTTTGCTACCTTCCCTTAAAAAATGACATAGCTGATTGCAGATGCCTGGTGATTGCAGGTGCACACAAGGCAGTTCAGGAACATCTCTGGATGAAATGAGGAGGCACAGCCCCAGCCCTGGTTACCTGCCCGGCTGCTGAGGCTGCAGAATGTCCAGCAGGAGCTGCTTCACCTCACTGGGGGACATCTGGTACAAGTCCTTGGCTGGCATATCCCCAGCACGGATCTTCAGCTCATACTTCATTGCATGGATAATCCATCTACATAGGGAGGAATAGATTTATTCATTAAATACAAAGTTTCCAAATAGGAAAAATTACTCTAATAAAACAGCTCATAAGAATTCCACACAATCCTGCTATTTGGCTGCCAGGATCTGCATAAAATATCAGACAAATACTCTCCTACTCTTCCTGTTTGATTGGAACATGATACAAGCTGAAAGGGATAATGCAATTAAGAAATGTGTTGTGAACCATGTTTTCCATGGAGAAGATTGATTGGACTACATTCCCTATATTCCATGTTCATTAAGGCCAACATTTACCTGCCCTTTGATGTTAAAATTCCTACTCAGAATTATGCTCTGACTGTATATGCATTTTGCTGATGAGTGTTAAAAAGCCATAAAATTTACAATACTTTACATTTACAAAGACTTCAGGGTTTATTTCTAGTTTTAGCCTTTGAAATTCCTTTTTTGCAGTCTATCACACTTTCTGCTCCTTTTTGAAAGAAGATTTGATTCAATAAAAATGTAGCAACAGTGAAGATTTTTAGCCTGAGGTATCAGAGAGGCAGAACTTGGCAGAGTGTTGAAGGAAAATGCTGAGTTTTATTGTGCACATTATGTAAAACCAGTGCTCCAGCCTCTGATGCAATATTAAAGATGAAATAAGGTACAGGCACATCAGAAGCTGGATAAGCACAGAACTCAGCCTCTTACCCTCTACACTGGTTCAGTTCAAGTAGGCTTTACTGACAGAAGGAAACTGAACTAGTTTTTCTTCAAATAGTCCATAACACCTGATCAAGGCTTGGGTACATCAGAGCCTTTCTGTGTTTATCTGAAAATGCAGTCAGAGATTTGGGCTGGCCTCTCCACAGCCACATTCCGTGGTCATTTACCTGTTTAATTAACCAGGTGCAGAATGTTTCTGCTTGTCTAAGTCAAGTCCTGATCCCTTCTAGAGAGTTCTTAGTAACCACCCAGAATTTGGAGATGCCTGGCCAGCTGGTTCAGTGTTGCTTTACATCTGAGGTTTCCAGGACCATGCATTGGAGGCACAAGATACCAGGGAGCATTATGGTCCATTACATTAGCAGAACATGCTACTTTCATTTAATTTAGCAGGTGATGAGAGTCCTCCCCTTGTTAGTAAGATTAACAGCACAGCTGGCTCAGGAACTCTCTCCCCACTCAGATGTGTCTGTGTGTGAGTTCCTCACTGGTATTTTCTCTTTGCAGTGGCCTGCAAGCCACACCAAAGTCAAGAATGGACCTTCTGCTGAGCTCTTCACTGATAAGAGGTGAATTCAAGTCAGTTGGCTGGGAGTTTTTACAGTAATAGGGCTGTCAGAAACTTGATCTATTTCAACATGAAAGCCTGGAAACAAATCAATAACAAGACACTAAATCAAATCATTATCAAAGTGGAACGGCGTTTCTGTGAGAAGGTTAATTTTGCTCACTGGAGTGGGTGATAACACTGAAATAAAGGAAATTGAATCTCTAGCATTAACCTTGGGAGAAAGAAGAAAAAAATTGCAAAAAGGATTAGCTACAGAGAATAAGGAAGGGGAGGAAAGAGGAGTAACGTGGATCTGTGGAGGGGACAGAAAAGCATTTAAGTGCAAAAGGATACTTCCAGTTAAATGTAATACAGGCAATTTTTTGTTTTATGATGACTGGAATGTACTGCTAAAGAAAAAATATGAATCTTGTATGCTAGAATAAAGGCTGCTGGTATCTACCTCCAGTGCTGAAATACTGTATTTTTCTCTATGGAAAAAAATATGGAAGATGAAACACTTAAGTTCTGATTCTAAAGCGTGCTCAATGATTCAGTAAATCTCAGTCAGTAGCACCTGGCCTCTTCAAAGAAGTGCTTATTCAAATGCATGTCTCTTCCTAAATGAGAAAAAATTATTAACTCCTGTGGGTAGCAAGGTAAATGCAGATACCATGGAATGTGACAGCACTCCAGCACAGCCTATTTGTAGGTCACCTTGTCAAGGAGGAAAAGAGAACAGGTGGGAGGTAAATGATGTTTTAACCTTGATTCAGGCTTGTGCTTCTCTGAAGTCTACATTCCCCTGCAATCCCAGAGGTACTTTACTGACCCAATCCGTATCTTCAGCATTCCACTGAAGAGTTCTGGGGAGTTGGAGATGATCCAGCCAATATGGATGACAAGTTCCTGCTGCACCACAGCTTCTCTTTCATCTTGCAGCCGGCATTTGTCGTAGATCATGTCCTTAATCACTGCAGGTGACAGGGGGTTAGAAATAACTGCTTCCTCCTGGCCAAAAGCTCCCAGCGTCACCTGCAGCACAGGGAGAACAGCTCAGAGGATGGGGACAGCAAGGAAAGCACTGCAAAGCAATTCAGAAACTAAACTGCATCAACTTTGCTTTGCTTGTTAAAAACTTCACAATCCAAGGGTAATTTTATGTCAATGGCTGATGCTTGTTAATACTGTTAATTGGATGCTATTGAAGTAATAAACTTCACTAACAACCACAGTGAATATGGAATCTGTTTTTCCAAATTAAAATAAAAATACAAGACCACTGCTTTGGCTATAATCAGGACTGTACATTAGGTTTAGACAGTTATATAATTTCATACATTTCAGCTGTGGAACTCAATTAAAATTCAGAATTAAATTTATAGTTTTGTTTTCTTATTTCTACTAGCATGCTAAAAGTTACAGCCTTAATTTTAAGAAAATATATTGCTGGTACCAGATTGTTTAACCACAAAAAAGGAATTTTATTACAATTCTGTTTTGTTTTTAATCTACTGTCAGTAAGACAGCAACACTAGTTTTTCTGCTATAATAAAGATCATTGTTATAATGTGATCAAGGAAGGGAGGTTAGGTTAAAAAGTTGCCAATGGCCTCAAATTATGGTGCATGCAGGTGTAGCCTTCTCTAGAGCTGAGCAGCGCCAGAAGCACAAACCCAGACCTCAGTCTGGAGTCAGACAACAACATTGCATGTAAGCAGGTATACACATACATATACATAATACAAAAATACAGACATATTCAATTTGTATTATTTAGAAGCAACTATTCATGAATTTAATTAAAATTATTCTGCTGAGCAAGAAAAACAATGTTGTTCTTGGGAAAGGAAAAAACACAATTAAACTTTCTTTGAAACAGAAACCCTGACAGACCTTTTGCTCAGCTGCCACCCACATGTTGTCTTATGCTCAATCACACAGAGAATGGTTACATTTCATTAAAGAAGTCTTTTAAAAGATGCCTTAATACTTCACTCCATCTACTTCTGTCAAGTAAGAGGGCATATAGACCAATCACAGAAAGGTTTGGGTGGGCAGGGACCTTAAAGAACATCTTGTTACAACGTTCCTGCTCCAAAACCCATCCAACCTGAACACTCCCAGGCATGGGGCAGCCACAGCTTCGCCAGGCAGCCTGTGCCAGGCCCTCCTCACTCCCACAGGGAAGAGTTTCTTCCTAAAATCTAATCTAAACCTGCCCTATTTCATTTGAAAGCAATTCCCTCTTGTCCTGTCTACAGGTCCTTGTCGAAAGTCCCTCTCCAGCTCTACTGGAGCCCCTTTAGGCACTGGAAGGTTTCCAAGGTCTCCCTGGAGACCTTAAACCCAAGGAGTTTCAGAAATCACGCCCCTTCCTGTCTTCCATAAATCTGAACTGTCTTTTCAGTTTTAATCTTTCATTAATTATTACTATTCAATTCAAAATACAATTATTAAACACATTATTTATTTTCTCTGGATTTCTCTTCTTTGATAAGGTTTGTTTTAAGCCATTGCATACTTTTAAAAGAAGCATCAGAGGCCTTGAAAATGAACAAGCCATTTGTTTAGTTTCTGTTATCATTCCTTAGTGCAGTTCTGAGGAGCAAGGACTTACCTGCTTGCCCTGAACTAAAACATTAGTAATAGATGGTGCAAGGCTGTCCACTAGTTTACCTAAAAGACTTGCTGCGAAGCGCACAACAGACCTGAGGGCAGAAAACAGAGCAATCCCACTACATATCACATGCTAGTTTAATGAATTCAGACAGCAATCTGAAGTCTGCCACAGCAGAATCTCAAAATTAACTCAGTGAATACATACGTTATTTACAAAGTGGAATTTGGATCAGATTTTATGCAATCTCCTGTAGGTTCTCATTTTTTAGTTCAGATATAGGTTAATGGATCAAAAATATATTTAGTTAGAACTCATTAAACTACCAGTTCCATAAAAAGCTTCTTGTTCTCTTCTCAACACCATCTTAAACAAAGGCAGGTGAGAAATGCCAGCTCCTCTTTTATGACATTTTCATCATCTTGCAAGATAACTTTGGTAATTTTTAAATATATTTAAGGAAGAGTCAGAAAGATTTTGCAAGAGAAAGTATAACACATAACACCAAAGCCTTGCTGGGTGTTCCATGCTGAGGTAATATTTTGCATGTGCAGCATGAAAAGAAGAGACTTGTGTCACCTGCCAGGTTAAAAACAAGCTGTTACTTCTAAGAATCACATTTTTCCATGTATGCAGTAGATGGTTAAAGATATGAATACATTTAATAATAATTTCCTGACAAAATACACACCTAACAGAACTGTAATTGAGCTTTTCTAGTTTAGGTTTTGAGGCTACTAAGAATCATTTATTCACAGAGATGAGGAATAAGCTGTAATATTCTATGGTGTTAGTAAAAAACTCAAACAGTTGATGTTGATTCCTGTGAAAACTGCTACACACTCCTTAAGATCAAGAGCAAAGCATTTCAAAAATGCATTAGCTGATACTATCAAAATGCAAATAAGCAAAAAAAATATATCTCACAGAGCTGCACTTCAGATTTCTGGGCACTTTACCTGTTTCCCATGTACCAGTAAAGTAGTAATATGTGGGGTTATAGAAGAAGAAAATTTCTGTGCAAATGCAGCACTGTAGCGCAACACCAACCTATATGTGTGTCACATGGCAGTCAGGGAAGAGAAATGAAAAACAGTTTACATATTTTGTTCCTAAAAATACTTCTGATTTTTATTAATTACAAAAAATACCACCAAGGTATTTTGGGTCTATGTCATTATTGGAAAAGACCCATTTAGCTGTACATAGAGACAAAAATGAAAAACATATTTATATTTACTGTCCTGTTAGGAATAGTTACAGAGTGAGAGAACAGAGCTCAGGACAGGCTTGACTTTGAGAAAAAGAAATTAAACTTCTACTGAGCTTCAGGGCAAAGAAATTAATAAACAACATGTAAATATCAACCTACTTGCTGAAACCTTTTAAAGTTATTGTGTCAAAGTCAGGCTCAAAGCAAATTACTTCAGGGCAATAAATCGGAGTTAGTGCGTCAGCTTAAATGATTTATATCTTATCACCAGCCTTCCTACATAGAGCTATTGACAATATTTTATCGTGCCCTGTAAGAAATAAGAATATTAACATTCTTCTCACATTATTTCAATGTAATGAGGCCTGTGTATTGGCAATAGCACTCAGTGCAAAACCAGCCTATTGCTTTTGTATTTAAAAAGATAACAGTAAGAAACTGCTTCTTAATTTTTTAAAGGCTATTAAACCAGACCTTCAGCTGCCATGCACCAATACAACTGTCAGGAAAGCTGCCATTTTGCCCCCTTTAAGCGTGTGAGAATCCAGCCTTACTTTCTATAAAAACATTAGGAAAACAAAACTGGTGTAAGCCAGAAGGAACACAACATTTGTATACAAACCAGAGCTTTCTGCTGCCTGCTCGTCTGTAGATTCTTTCAATGTGCTCAGCAACAGTACCTAAAGGCATTGAACAAAGAAAAGAAAAACAAAACACGAGCAAAAAAAGATGCACAGGTTTTCATTTAACAGCAATAAGGCAAGTTTGATGAGACCAGTTAATTCTGAATCTGCACTTATCTACTATGCTCTACATCTAAAATTCAGATGCAATCAAGTTCCCTGTCTCCCAGTGTATGTTGTTATGAAAAAGCCAAACCAGATTTCAGCTGAATTTGCTGTGAATGCTGTAGAGACACCTATAATATCACCTGTTCTTGCAATATATTGGGGAAAATAAATCTACACAGAAATTTGGCCTGTAAAGGTACACCCCATCATAAGGTACATCCTCAAACTGCAGAACCTAAAGCTCTTCAGCCTCTGTTTTTAGGTATCTGTTTTATTGATTGGGTGATTACTAATGTCAGTCTCAGTGCCCATGCAGGGCAGTCTTAGTCGGACTCAGACCATTCAATACAAGGTGCATGTTAAAAAGGGCATCATCACCCACTGTCTCACATGGGATGGCACTGAGAGGGCTGTGCAAGTCAGCTCTGAACACCCAGAGGCACAATTGCACTTTTTTGGGCCTAATTGATTTCAACAGCGTTTTTAAGTTCATCATCAATGGTTGTAAGGGGTAACACTGCTTGCTTACAGAGGTTAGGGAATCTGCCTTGAGCTGTTTCTAGAGCAAAGAACACAACCTACAAAGGACCAGGGAAAGCTCCTGAGGCTGCCAGAGCCTCACAACACTACAGCTTACTGCTGGACAAGGCCACTTCAGAGCCTGCATGTCCTACTGTGCAGACTGCAGCAATGCACTGGGTTATCAGCCAGTGTGTTTGATTCCATTTGAGGTGGCTTTCCAGTCCTGTGTGCTATTTTGGGCACCACAAGAGAAGAAAGATAGAAAGATGTTAGAAAGTATCCAAAGGAGGCACAGGAAGATGTTGAAGGATTTAGCAGGGAAGCCCTGTGAGGAGTGGCTGAGGTGACTTGGCTTGTTGAGCCCAGAGCAGAGGACACTGAGGACAGACCTCACTGGGGTCTGCAACATCCCCAGCAGGGGCAGCAGAGGGGCAGGAGCACATCTCCTCACTCTGCTGACAGTGACAGGATCGAGGAAATGGCTGGAGCTGAGGCAGGGGAGGTTCAGGTTGGGTATCAAGAAAAGGTTCCTCACCAGAGGTGGCTGGGCACTGACCAGGCTCCCCAGGACTGGGCACAGCACCAGCCTGACAGCTCAGGAAGCTCTCAGGCATGTGGGGGGATGGCTGGGGTGTGCTGTGAAGGATGATGATCCTTCTGGGTCCCTTCCAGCTCAGAATATCCTACAGATTCTATCATCTTTTTAACATAGCAGTACAGATATAATGCATGTCTATGCCAATATGACAGCTCTTCTCACATGAAGCAGCCATCTCATACCAAAATGAAGAAGCAGGGCTCTGTAACATGAGGTGGGAAGTCCCACTGCCTGATGAGTAACTGAGACTATATTATTTGATTTGAATAGCCCTCTTTTTTTCTGAGTAGTTATATATAAAAAGACAACTAAAAAGCAATCTTTGGGAAAAAAGACAAAAACCCAAACTTTGCAGCACAAAATCCCAAAGCCTCAGTAGCCTTCTCAGAATTATATACAGGAATTTAGACCCTGTGCTCTAAAACAAAGCCATTATACAAAACCAGAGCATCACAGCTACATTGAGCTGAAGTGAGATCACGTCAAAGCAGAATAAAAATTCAGTAGAAAGCCTCATATAGTTCAGACTGTTACAGACATTTAGACTTGTCTTTTGTTTCTGTTTTCTTTGTAAGGTCAAATCCTGTTCTTTTTTTCTCATCTATGCATTCAAAATTACAACCAGATACAGCACTGGCCTACAAACAATCTAAAAGCACTCATATACCCAGCAGCTCATTCCCCACCCCACCATCAATTTGCATCTCCTATTTAATGCAGAAATTGCTCTGAATGGCAGAGAAAAGAGCTCCACAACTGCTGGCATGCACAGCTATTATTCATGTTCATTGCAACTAAACACACAGCTGCTTCCTCAGAAGAGTCACGTGGAAGCAGCTCTTACCTTCCTTGGTGATAAAATTCGGCCCTTCCCTTTTGAGCAATATACTTGAGAGTAACACTTGACTTGCCAGGCAACTGCAGTCCTTAAATAAAAAACAGCAACAACAGAACCATAAACAGCCTTCAGATTGGCACTGAAGCAAAGCCAGAAGAGCTATTCAAAATTTCAGGTGAAACCAAAGGGCCTTTTCTTCTTTTCAATTTAAGGAAAAGTATAATTATTTTATTTTCAAGAGGATTTCACAACTATTCCATACCCTGTGTATGCTGTATCCTTGTCACTGCTGCTTGCAGAGGCTTCTCTGTGGATCATATTAAGCTGTAATAATTTGACCTTGGAAAACTTTCCTGATTTTTCATTCTCAGGTCCTTTAATTTACAGCAGAAATGCTTGTAATAAAATAGAGCACCAGTAGAACACCTGGTGTGTTTGTATCAACACTCAATCTAGAGCAGTTACTGGTAGTTTTCCTCTAGGTACAGGGAACAAGTGACAGATTGGAACTATCCCTTGATGCCATTAAGAAGCTCCCAGTCCATGCAAGTGAATACCCACTGCTCAAGTCTTTTGACTTGCAGTTTGTCAGTAAAAGATCTGTTCTTAGGACACATGGCAAATGGATCCAGATGGTCACAAGGATCATTGGGGCAGCTGGGAGAACAAAGCCAACAATTACACGTGAAGGGCCAGGAAGCTCTGTGATAGGTAAAGAGGAGGATTCCCCGAGTATGGAGAGGAATATCAGGTATTTCATGTTATTAGCTGTGCCCCAACACTGATCATGCTGATCTAGGCAGGCTGCTGGTAAAAAGAGTGTCAGCACAGAATCTCTTATTTCACGAGAATGAAGTTACACTGTACTTTTATCAAGTTTCCTTACATTAAGTTTCTGCAGGATCTCATATGTTGACTTGTTTTTCCAGTCATTAATATTTACATCTGGTTGCTGCTCAAGTTCAGAAGCATTGGGAGTACTAGATTGTCTCTTGACTTTTGAATGTTTTGGAAGATCCAGCTCCTCCAAACTCTTAAATACAGGAGCCCTGAAAAACAAGTATTTCATTTCTTCATGATTCAGAAAATATTTCAATAATAACATAAATCATCACTACTGTTTACACATAGCCTTACTCTTCTGTTTCAGCGATGCTTAGGAAGTCAAGTTGTTCAACAACAGCTCCAGATATCAATGTCTGCAATGAAAAATTGAAAACAAATTTTAAAATATATACATAACTATATAGCTGTCTTTTAAACTCAGTATGTTGCTGGTGGTTTCCATTGAGAAAGTAGTTTTTTAATCTACAGTTCCAAATATTTCACAGTTTCAGAGTATTTTTGCTCTTTCATGAGGAAAAAGCTTGAGGCAGCAGAAGTCTCTTGGGGCTGCTGTCTCCTTTTTGCTCGTGTTCCATTGTTCTTTTGCCCCGTCCAGCTTCATCAGGCACTGCCCACCCCCAAAGCCAGGGCTGATGGAAACACTTGAGGCTGAGGATTTGCCTTCCTCAGAGTCCTGCACAGCCCCCACGTTCTGGAGCCCAAAGCTCATTATTCCAGGATGGCTGAAGGCCAGGAAGTTTTCCTGTCAGCCTCACTGATGTTTCAGGCAAACACTACAAAGAGCATTCCCACTCTGTACTCATTCCCTAATCCAAGCATGCCTGGCCTAAGTTTGCTTCCAAATACTTCCATCTCAAAAGGTGACACAGCTGAAACTCAGTGCTGCATTTATCTGATGCAGTCATTACAATTCATTCACTCTGAATTTATAGGAATTCCCCATTTATCCACTGCCAGAGGAAATGTATTGTACTACAGCATTTTTAAGACTGCTTTTGATGGTTCTAATTAGCTAAATAAAACTGAGTGTGTTTTGTGAACTTTTATATTCCATTTTCATTGTACACAAGTTGCAGTAAAACATTGATCTGTTACACTGTGAGATGACAGAATATAAAAACCCTGCTTTGCTTTTATTACTGGTGCCATTCATTCTTTGCCTTGCACATCTGCTTGAACACATGATGACAATGAAGGAAAAAACCAGAAAAGAGCCACAAACTTCTGAGCATACAAAATTTTAAATTAAATCAGATTTGGTATACTTTACAGAAAAAAAGAGCATTCACCCAATTAGAGATACACATTCTCCCTTAGGCATGTTTAACATGTGCACCTAAATGAAGCAGCTGAATGCAACTGACAAGGATCAATATATATTTTGTTGGAATAAATGAATTATTCAAGAAAACACTAGGAATTAGACATGTCCCTTGTTCTTTTCCCAAATCCTCCCCTCTAATGAAACAAGACTGTTAACAAAATGTGCCAGCTGTGCAGTAAGAGAGAGATTCCAAGTGCAGTAAGACAGAGATTCCAGCTCAGCTGCTGCAGCAGGCACAGGGTGTCCCAGCAGGAAAGGCACCCACCACCATCTCCATTGTTTGTGGTCTTCCCATGTGCTCTTTTTAATGGCTAAATAAAGCAAAGACCAGTGACTGCCACCATCTTAAACCCTTTAAAACAACTCCTTACTTTTGTATTAGAAAAAGAATCTTTCCAGAAGGTCAGTGAGTATGGAAGGCAAAGTTTACTCCCCAGTGGCTGTCCAGTGTAGTGCTTAGAATAAGGACACAGGTCTGATAAATCTTTGTCTGATAAATCTTTCTTGCAAGGCAAGAAAGTCATTGCACTGCAGTTAAATTAGAAAGAAAAGAAAACAAAACAACCCAAAACAGCACAAACAAAACAAAAAAACCCAAAAAAACCAAACCACAACAACAACAACCCTGTAGCCAAATGAAAGGTTTAAAGGTTTTCCATGGGCAGTAATGGCATTTGCTGTAGGAAGAGCCAGTGGTACCAGGAGTGACTGCATGACCTGCATGTGAGCAGGAGAAATACATAAATACTTAAAGATTCCAAGGATATCTTAAATCATCACAGCTAGAAGCATTTCCTTTCCCAATGACCCAGCTCTTCTACAAATTAATGATTTTCTAGGGAACAAGAAGTCATTACTCTGTCTTTAGTTGTCTCTCTTACAAAAAAAGAATAGTTCAATAGGTGTAAACTAAGATTAACTACCACATAGGAGTATGTAAAATCAGCACCTGTCTTGGTAATTTTCACATTTTAATGAAGGAATGTTCCTGCTTTAAGATTCATTCTAACAGTAAAGATGTTAAAACTAGATCTTAGTTCTTGTAAGAATTTTAATATATGTGAAGCACCTTTATTTCTCCACTCTGTGATTACCTAATCAAAAGAAATCCCTCAGTGCTTGACACCGTGGCTTTATCCTTTGGTAGTAATTTCACAAGATTGCCTAACAAAAAACATCCCTTTCCCTTCTGAAAATCCTCTGTGAAGATTATGACTTTCAAAAGACTAATCAAAGGGAATTAAAATAAACCCATGTTTCTGTTGAGACAAAACAAACAGTACAAAATGTCTTGAGTCTTGACTCCTTATTTTTAGGAAACTAAATAAAATTAGAAGTGAGATAAACCTTACCAAAAGTGGTAAGAATACATGTACCAGGAGGTAAGAACACAAGAGTCAGGAGAAACACCTTACCTGTACTCTGTCAACGTGAACCTTCACTCCTCCAACAAGTCCCTTTCTAAAGGCTGCCAGCATATCTAATATGGGACTGAATCTGCTCCCTCTGAAATTTGAAACAGAACTGATGAATCCTGCACTCAGGCAAACCCCACACTGCAAATCCTGCTTTTCTTTTCTCTCTCCCTACCTGATGTTGTCCTCGCGGATCAGCACCACGAACAGGGGCCGGCCGTGCATCTTCCAGTACTGCTTAATGAACTGCAGGGCGTTCTGGGCAGGGAGGAACCTCAGTCACAAAAAACATCCCAAAGAGCACAGCCAGCACAGCCTACCACAACACAACAGCAGAGCAGCTGCAGCCCTGCAAACCCCAACAGCTTAAAAACACCTCGGCTAATAAAGCACCAACAGATTTCTGCAACAGGCACAGGCTGCTGTCAAGCCCTGCTATTTCCTAAGTGCTCTGAAAATACTCCTAAGCAAATATATGGATTCTGGAGCAAAGCATGAGACAGGGCAGTGCTCTGAACTACAGGCAACGACCCAGAAAATGTGGGGGGATCCAGGGCTTGAATCCCAGCCACGGGGATGGGAGCACCCGGGCCACCTTCTGTGCATGTGGTGAGTGAGCTCTGTGCTGCTGTCAGCCTTACAGGCAGGGAAGAGGGCCAGGTTTTAATATTTGTGCAAAATCAAGTAGTGTTTCCTCCATGTAAGGCATTCATATCTCCTGTAAACACCTTGTTCCTTTTTTCAGCCAAGAACATTTGTTCTCCTAAAGAAATAAATGATAATTTGCTTGCTGCCCTACAGCATTCCCAGTCACTTTGGGGCCAGTTTTTTTGTCACAGAGAGATACTCACTAGAACTCATACTGGGCTGACAGGATATTTGTCTCAATACACTTTCTAGCTGCAGGTTTATTTTTGTATTATAATAATCCACTCTGCACTGTGTTTCCCTTTCAGTCTTCTGTTTTATCACACTGCACAGTTTATTCTTCTACAGACTATTTTTGTCAGCTACTCAAATGAAAAGTTACAAATACCTTAATGTCATCAATCAACATCATAACATCCTGAGACATGTAGAAATCACTGAGATCAAAAATGATCGAGTAGCAAACTACAGTCTTCCCTAGTATTCTGTAAATCTGTTGAGAAAGAAAACTTCCATTAATCTTTCTTTAAAACATTCATCAGAGCCAAATACTAGGATTTGAAAGTCATAAAATATGCATAAAATAACATTACATTTCAATTCTAGTTAAAATCACATACACTAAATGTTTATCTGAAATATTTATATAAGAATATAAAGTTTTCTTGTAATAACCTTTGATGTTCCAAGGCATCCTATGGGTCTGTCTGGTCTTCCAGATAATCCCAATTTCTCATTGACTCCCAAATGGAAGTAAGCCTGTGAGAAAGAGTCATGAAAACAGATAAAAACCTAGATATCAGCCTTTCTCATCTCCTGCCACATCTCACAAAGAAGGCTGTGTGCAGTCTGCTTTGATTAGAAAATGATTCAGAAAACGTGGCTGTTATTCAGGGTTGGGTTTTCTAAAAAACACTTCTTGTTTCCTATATTGTCTTCTTTTTAACTTCTTGCTCCTATTACTTTTCTATTCCATATAAGTAAAATATTTATTGATTTTTCAAATTCCTTATTGAAATAATTTTTAAAGGATCATTTGCATTTATTGGCTAGGCAAATGTGCCTTCAGCAATGCTTTTCAAGAGTGGATACAAAAGTAAGAGAGCAATATAGGAACCCTTTAAAGATCTTTTTACAAATCTGTAAAATTAATGCATCAGCAACACAAACAAGAGGGAATTATCTCATTATTCACAGCTTGATTCTTATTAGAGTTATGCATGCCTGTCATTCAACTGATAGAATTTTGCAAAAATAATCTTCATTTATTACACTGTATGAGTATAAAACCATAAGAAAACAACTAATCTGTGAGCAATACAGTATAAATGTATCAGTTAAACCTCACTGAAAGATGTAATTTTTCCTTACTTGGCTGTTATAGGTAAGGAGCCCACAATTACTGCAGAATATTCAGAATTCTGAACATTTTCTGAAGTTCAATCTTTCTTTGTGTTATAGGAAGATAATTCAGAAGCAAATGAAAACAAACATTTGAACAAACATTATACTCAATAACTTTCTATTGCTGTCAGCCTGGGGCCTTCCTGATCCTGCCCATGCTTCTGCACTAACACCAAGAGCTATTTAAAAAAGAAAATAAACAAAATTACCTACAAGACCTGTCCATCCAGAGTAAGGAATTGTACTCAAGTGGGGAAGGATGGAGACATCAGAACACTGAGAGCCTTCCATGACCCATCTGTGCATAACAAACAATGCTGAACTCTGCTTGTGGTGAATAAGGGACACTGGAAGAGTGGCAGTAGGCAGGGCCAGTTAATACTACAAGGACCTTCATTTTGCTGGAATGCAGAACATGAAATGCTTTCTTTACAAAAGCAGAACTGCATTAGCACTGCAATGTTGTCTGTTTCCTTGAGGACTCTGTAGCTCCAGGCCCCATGTTGACACACAGGCTACTGCAGCAGTTTCCTCCTGCAGTGAGAGTTCTCCATCCTGATCTGTTACAATCAAAGCTCAGATGCAGCACCAGGCACTGAACAATGCACAGTTTCATTCAAGGGCAGCTGCTTCAAGCACCTTTGGGGTTTTATATTAAAAAGCCCTTCAATTCTGGATTATTAAGCTGCTACTAGCAGGAAATGGCTGTGAAAGCAGACTGGGCTGTTGGGTTGATTTATGAGCATGACCCAAAATGCAGTGGTCTTGCACACCATCTGTTTCTGTGCTCTCCTCCTCTCAGTCCATGCCCAGGGGTGTTCTGCTCCTCTCCTGTGCTGCACTTCCACTCCAGATGTACTTCTTTCCTATGTATTACATGTGTCTTGTCCCATTTTATTGTTTATCTCTTTGTTCTCTTTTCTCTGCTGCCCCCACTTCGTGGATATCTTTACATGACTTCAAGTTCTACTTTCAGTCCCCATCCATTTGTTTTACAGCACTTTTTTGGACACATGCCTGTTAATAAGTCTAGAGATTTAGACTGTTATCATGTGCTACTAGAGCAGTTCAAAAGTTTCTGATTAAATTAAACACTCCTTACAACTGACAGCATCAGAGTAGGAAATATTGAGATCCATATTTCCCACAGATCAACCTTCTATTCCCAAAATACATTGACTGTTCCTTTGTTGGCTTCCTTTCCCCTCAAAGGATGACAAATACTGCCAGGAGCTTTTCTTTGTTTGTTTTTTGGTTCGTTTTGGTTATTGGCATAAGCCTTAGATCAAACCCCAGCTCTCATAACACCCCAAACACTCTCTTTACTTCACAGCTCTGGCAGAGCCTTTATTAGAAGCCCATTAAGAAGAGGTTTTGCATCAGATGAATTAATATTTTCATGGCACTCCTTTAAAAAGTAAGTTTTGATGAGGCAGCTGTACCTACCCATCAGAAGGATAAAGGAAGTGTCAGAATTGCCAGATGTCTCAACAGCTTTAGAAAAATAAATCCTAACACAGACTTTTCCACAGATAGGAATTTAAGTGATAATAATAAACCTTAATGAAGGTCTCATCTTTTTGGCAGGGAAACCAAATAAGTGATGGATAACAGAGAGACAATATATACCTCTAGAGTGGAGTTATGGAGTATTCATTTGCTAAACCAAAGCTTCAGTACAGAATTTCAGGACAGATACAGAGAGAGAGAACATATTTTGGAATATATTATCACGAAAGCTAGTGAGTAAAAATGGGTTCAGAAATGAACAAGGATGAATGGAAACAGATTTTTCTCTTCTCCCTGTTTCAGGTCTTCTCAGGTGTTAGTGGCAGCCACTATTTGAGGTAAGCATTTTTCTGAATAAGCCACAGCCAGGTTTAGTACATCCTTCATTCTCACAAACTTAAGAAACCTGAAATATGCTGCTACAGTCTCTATTTTTGGGTTTACTTTTTTCTTGTGTCCTACAGACTCCTGTTACAGGTCATGGCATTGGCCATGTCACCTGATTTGTGAGGGACAGCCCTACACAGTGATCTGTTCTGCAGGCTGACAAACAGGATTTGTCACTGCACTGCCCCAGACATTCATCACTCGTGTGGGACCATTTGAGAGGGTCAGACAGGAGCTTTGTGTCTTAGCTACAGCCAGGACTAGCAGGGCCAGCCCAGGCCTGTAAGGATGTGGTTGTCCCTCAGGACACTCCCTGCCCCAGTAGAAGACAGAGCCTTCAGGGAGGAAGAAAATGGTCCTTCATCCTGGTAATTTCTAACTGTGCTATGTTAAATGTGCTCAGCTAAAGGGGTAGACCACAAAGGATTTCAAACCCAAAACTTCCTGGATATAGTCAATCCAAGGGAAAACAGTGACAGAGATGTGGATATTGCCTGTTACAGGGCTGCACTATGAAATCCTATGATGGTTTATGCCTACTGCCTTGACTATTGCTCATTTGCTTGTTTCTCCATCAAAATTCATTCAGCTTACCAAGCTACTAATGTTATTAAAATTTTGTTATTCATTCATTATCCTTTGAAAGTGGCTCAGGCAATAAGCCTAATCAGATAATACAGAACATGTGGACTCCTACATTTCCCTGAAAGCTGCAGGCATCTGTAACTTTCAGTGCCAGCACACCTTGCAACTGCATGAGGAGGACAGAAATATGTAGACAACAGCTTGGGGAGATACAAGGCTAATAGCCTGATATAAATGCTAAATGCTCGTTTTTACAAAAGAAATACACAGATGGATAAATAATTTTAAATGCAGAATTCCTTACTTTGACAAGTTCTTTCTGAGCCCATATCTGAATTGGTTCCACCTGCTTGGGGGTCTGAGTTTGGATTCCGTATGTGTTCAGAAAAACTTGCAGGCTACAAATGAAATACAGATACATTTAATGACAAATCACAGAACAGTTTTAATAATGCTCTTGGCAGCTGATTACAAATTACTCTTGGCAGCAGATTCCAAGTAGCAGCATTTTATTCTACATCATTTCAGATGTATTGTGCAACCCTCCCTTAATACATAGGTACTCAACAAAAGTAAATACATACCGCTGGCTTTCTGCTATCAGGGCCACATGTACCACCAAATCATTTTCTAAAGGACCCTGCAAAATAATGACAAAATCATTACTGGCATTGCTAACTAAAGATTTTATTCAATATAGCATGACCAAGGACAATGGCTATTCAAACAATCCACAACTATGACAGACAGCACTGTCTGCATTGCTTTTTCTTATGGTGTGAGTAAATTGAAAGATTTATAAATCTTCAGGCTACAGGAAGCCTGCCCTACCAATAATACTCTGCAAGACACATTTTGGAGAATTAGTAATACACAGATTTCTGGTAATCATTATACTGCTTGGATTAGTTTGATGGTTTCTTTAATTGAGAAGAACTACATAGGGAAAACATTTTATTTCGTACAAAAACTTAGAATTTATCCAATCAATAGATCTCCTATATGCCTGATATGACCTAATGTTTTCATAAATATTTTTGTAATGAGCGAAATTATTCAGCTTTTTGGGTAAACAATAAAATTCACTTAGAAATAATGACCTGATGATTTGAAATCTTTACTCTGAAAAACTGTCATCATACAGCTGCTCTTTAGGGACATGAAAGACATACTAATTTTACTGGAGACAGCTGCATTTCCTTGCACTGTTTATTACACAGACACTTCATGTTTGAAATATATATCACTATTTTACATCAGGAAACCATGCAACTAGGAATGAATTCAACATGTTGGGTGAAATCATTGACTTGACTCCCTGGGTCTCAATCTGGAAATTCACCTTTGCTGTCTCTGGCAGAATGAGCTATGAACAACCCCCCTGCTCCTTGTTCTCTCCTCTGGCATTCACTGTCTGTAGAACTACACAAGAGCAGCTCACGTTTTCATTGCTAAAATGCTTTTGTCTGCTTTTGTCTAGAAACTACCAGAACATGCATGACAGAAGTTAAACACATCTTCTATCGATTGCATAAAAGGACAGCATTTGTTGTGATGGCAGAGGGATAGGCATTGATTTAGAATGAGAAGTTCAGAGGGAACACTCGCTTGCTCAGGCAGCTGTGAGCCTTCATATCCATAGAGATCTTAGGGATTTGCAGAAGAAATTCTTGGTAACTTTTCCCCCGAAGTCTGTCAGCACTACATCTGCACTAAAAATTCTGGAATTTTTGCCACATGAAATAAGTTTCTGATGAAAGTATATGCACGAAGAGACTGGATGAAGCAGTCAGAAGTTGAAGTGACATTAGATTTTCCTGCTCAGAATAAGATCATTGTGCTATCACCTGTATTTATACAAACAGTAGGAAAACTCAACCTAAAACTCAGCCAAAATCATTGTGTATAAAACAAAAAGCAGAACCCCCCCTAACCTGAAAATGAGAGAAGACTTCCAAGACTAATGATTTGTAGACAGCCTGGATCTAACCTGGGCAGTGGTCTTTGAGCTCAGACTCAGTTGTTATCCTCCCACTGAAGATCTGAGCAGGACTGTGTAACCAAAACCTGTAAATTGTGCATAACCCATGGGTTCTGCCTCTCCCACACAGCCAAGGACAGGATCCATTTACACCAGCCAGAAAATGGTGGTTCTAACACAGGCCAGAACTTGATAAATGCAGCTACAGCACAACTGGCACAATACAAAATTTGTGTTAAAAACTACTAGACCTTTCAAAGCATGTGGAAAAAATATAACTATCATTGCAGTACAACCACAGGATTGCTGCAACATTAAACAGAAAGTTACTGTTACTGTCATTTGACATATCACAGCCTGGAGGATCACAAGCAGTGACCTAGAGAAACACAGATCAAAATAGTAGATAAAACACTCAAAAAAAGGAAGTCATCCTTTCCAGTGATGATTGTGCTATACAATGTTTGTGTATATTTTAAAAAAGTTATATGGAAAAGCTTTAAACTGCTAAATATTCTACTAAATAAATCTTATTGTTAAAAATTCCATTTTAATGTCTTGGCTTTCTCATTTGTCTGATAAGGCCAGCTCAGGTATTGTTCCCACACCATCCATCACTGTCTCCCCAAGACACCAGGACAGGCCCCCTGCCCAGGCTCCCCCTCCTGCCTTGTGTTGCCACCTTGGATCCTTGGCAGAAGGGTCGGTTTCAGCTGTATTCTGCATGCTGTGCAGATGATAAATATACTTCAGAAGAACAAGATAAAAGACTGATTAATTGTTCTTCCTCTCCAAAAGGGAGAATAAAAAAAAATTTAAAAAGAAATCACAGTTTTTAACAAGGTTATAAACTGCTGGAGGTAGGATGAAGGGAAAAATCCCTGACTCCAATCCTGGCACGAGCAGAGAAAGCAGCTCAGTATCAGCCTGTCACTGCACAGATGTTGTCACTGTGCCTTTCTGCTCACACTGCCAGGAAACCTCAGAACTCTGAGAAACCCCACTCACTGAGCATGCCAGAAAGGGACAGAGCATTGAGGAGCCTGATGGAAATGGCACCCCCTGGGCTTCCTGAGCAACACAGTGAGGAGAGGCAAACAGCAACAGCTCACTAAGGAGAGGCTGCACTGCACCCCTGTGACCCCTGGCTGCTCCTGAGCCACACCCCAGCTGTCCAGGGCTGCCTGGCACCACTGACCACTGCTGACCACCCTGGGCCCACTGGCACTGAGCTCTCTGGAACACTGACCACTGCTGACCACCCTGTGCCCACTGGCTCTGAGCTCCTGGCAGCACTGACCACTGCTGACCACCCTGTGCCCACTGGCACTGAGCTCCTGGTATTGCTGACCACCCTGAGCCGACTGGCACTGAGCTCCTGGCATTGCTGACCACTGCTGACCACCCTGGGCCCACTGGCACTGAGCTCTCTGGAACACTGACCACTGCTGACCACCCTGTGCCCACAGGCACTGAGCTCCTGGCATTGCTGACCATTGCTGACCACCCTGTGCCCACAGGCACTGAGCTCTCTGGAACACTGACCGCTGCTGACCACCCTGTGCCCACTGGCACTGAGCTCCTGGCTGCACTGACCACCCTGGGCTCACTGGGACTGAGCTCCTGGCAGCACTGGCACTCCTGACCACCCTGGGCCTGCAGGCACTGAGCTCCTGGCAGCACTGACCACTGCTGACCACCCTGGGCCCACTGGCACTGAGCTCCTGCCAGTGCTGACCATTGCTGACCACCCTGGGCCCACTGGCACACCAGCCCCCTGAAAGCAAACACAGCACACTCATGTGCCTCAAATTCCAAACCAGCATTTGGCAGGTTTAGGACTGTGTTAGTTGTGACAATTCTATTAATGGGAATGAAAGCAAGAACATGTTTACAATTAATATGACAAAACAAATCATCCAATATGGCTCCATCCAAATTAGACATGCTCTAATCCTAACCATAACAATCTTAAAATATCTATCTACAAGTAATAATTTTAGTTCCTTCTTTACATGTTATCTATTTCCCTGAATAAATAAAAAAGCAGTTTATTATTTTGACTATTGTCTTCCCAATTCTCTTCATCAACAGACATTAATCTTAATTCCCAGTACCTGAAATGAAATCCTTACAAAGGGTTATTAACTCTACACAGCAAAACATTAAAAGAATACAGTAATCACATGCAGAGAATCCAGTTAATTAATTGTAACCCTAAACACATATTTCAACTTAACTCAGAACATAAAATACTCCTACTCTGGCAATTTAGTCAGATGATGATTTTTTGTTAAAGATGAAATCAAACATAAGACAGCAATAAATCAGCTTTCACATGTGCCAGTAAAATACAAAACAATTCCAGAAAACCTCCACCCTACCTCACTTCTCAAACATTATTGTTACCATCCAGGCCCTCTTCTACACTACATCCTCCCAAAACAAAGTGCAACAGCCCAAACCGAGTTAGAATCTCTCCTGAATCTGGAGGCAGTGAAGAGGAGTCACAAAAGCAGCTCTTCCAAGGAATCCAGTTCTAAAGAGTCACCCTGAACCAGAATCCCCTGTGTATCTCCTTTCAAAGGGAATATGGATGATTCCATTGCTTTGAAGTGCTGAATGGGCTCTAACCTGACTGCTGGGATTGCAAAGCAGAGGAGACAGAACACACTGTGTGCTCTGGAACACAGACTGAGCCCAGCACAGACACTGCTCCAGCACCACACTGGCACTCCCCCAGCAAGAACATATGGACACAGCCTCCTCAGAGTGGGAAATAACAGGTTCTGGCATTGAATTAGGTGAAAAAACATTCCCTTCAAACTATAAACAGACAAAATTAGTACTAGTAGCCATTATGTTTTCACTGTACTGCTCATTTGATGCCTCTGTTTTCTACAAGCAATGAGATTGTCCTTGATCTGATTTTCTGATGCACTCCCAGCTGTAATTATACACAGTTATATATACAGTTTTCATAGCACTTTTACCTTTGGAGGTCTATATCACCTTACTTTCCTTTACCTAATTCTTCATTGATGCTTCTAAGCTGTAAAAGTAAGGTTGGAATATTTGAAATACTTTCCATTGCTTGCTTAAATCTACACTATTATGTGGGTATATTTTTGTAATGGCACCAAAGCCACAAATATATTAAATTAATCACAATTTCAGTGGCAAGTGTTTAGAGTTTCTAATCAATGCAACAAAATGAAAACTTGCCTACATGAAAAACACATTTCCTGAAGAAATACTGAAGACATATTTACTTAGCACAGAGCTACAAAAAACAATTTAAAAAGCCTTCTTTTTGGTACATCTCCTTTCAAAACACAGTATCACAACAAAATTTATATACACAGGCCTCTGAAATTTTTACATATCCTTGTTTATTGTTTACAGGAATACAATTTAATACAAATGGAAATAGTTTTCTGTTCAATTCAACGGAATAATTCTTAACTATACGGAAAAGAGAAGACATCATTAAAGAGAAGAAACTACATTTGATTTCTAAAGACATCATTAAGATGTGCTGTGTTCTCATTTTGTATGGTATTTTTAGTCATTTTCCCGCACTTTAAGGCAAATACTGATACTGATTTTGCATAAATTAACTCAATTAGATAAAATGGCATAATCAAATATTCAGACAAACTGGTTAAGCAAATCTAAAACACGGATTAAAAAAGCCAAACTCAAGATTCTTATCTGGAACTTGAAGAGCTTTGCTGGTACAGCTCTCCTGAGTCATGTCAGGGCATCTTTAACCTTCTCCTAACAATGACCCATTTGACATCTGCATGGAGGAACATTCTGCCCTGATACTGTAGTGTAAAACCACCCAAAATTCTGCAGCAGCTGCTTCAGTACAAACAATCCCAAAGAAATCCCACAACTACCTGGTGACCTCACAGGGACATGAGCCCTTCTGGTCACCATTTCCACACTGCATGGAGGCTGCCATACCAAAGGCCTGATGCCACAGTCTCCATTTCCCACTAATTCAGAAGGACATCCCTTCCTTCTAACCCCCACTGGGAACCACAATTTGGATAGTTTGGGCATTTGCATTTCAAAGAAACACATGCACAGTCATCTACGGCAAAGGAGTATCACCACTGGGAAGAACACAGCTATAAGCAGACCTAGGCATGCCCAGAATTTCCTTCCTACTTCATGCACTGTCTGAAGATGAAGTAAAATATCAAAATGCAGCTGTTATTCTCAAGGCATTCAACACTGTTGACTTTTAAAGTCCCTACTGCATTGCTGAATTTTACTGGGTAGCTGCATTTTACTAAGTTCTTTAGTGATTTACTAAGTGGCCCTCAATGTCTAATATGTCAGGAGAAAATAAATTATCATTGCATTATTTATTATCACTTTTGGGAAGCTCTTGGAGCAGAGGCTATTTCTCTCTGAAGATCTGGAAACTGCCTATCACATACTGGGCACCCCAAACAGTTGTAAAAATGCTTTTTTACTAAGACACTTCCTGATGAGTCATAGAGCGCCTTTGGAACAAAGCCTCATCTTCTTCAAAGTGTTCAGCTGTGGCATATCAAAACTGACTGGTTTGAAGAATCAGAAAGAGGAATCCTGAGCAGCCCTGACTCAACACAGGCCCTTCCTAGGGCACCCCAAAAGTGCCAGCAGCTCCCAGGTTCTGTCACATTCAGAATCCCACAATGTAGAACAAACAAAGAAACCAGGAACAAATGACATCACTGAGCTTTCATTATGTCACAGGAACATGGCACGTGCTGCACTGTGAGCAATGAAAGTCTCATTAGGAATGAACCAACAGCCAGGCACATGGATTACCTTGGTAAGAGGAAACAGTAGCAAACTGGGGATAAGCAGCATTTGGATAGAACAAGAAAAACATTGTTCAGTTCTGAACTTGGAGTGAATCTTAAGATAAATACTTCATCTCTTATGCTTCAATAACATATTCACAATGCTGAACAAGGAATTTCTCTAATATACATTCCTTATACAAGAAATAAAAAAGCTGAAACACATCTTGGAGCTACACATTTCCATAGACACAGTTCTTACCTCTTTAACTAAAGGAGTTCCCTACATACAGACATGTACATATCTTGCTGTCCCATTCACTAGAGATTTGAATTACCATGTTTCAAGCATTCCCCATCCCTGGTCACTCATTCCTACTGTGCATTTAATCCAAATACAGGAGCACATGGAATCACAGAATCATTAAAGGGCCTTTACAGTCATCGAGTCTAACCATTGAGCAGGCACTCCTAAACCCACACTGAACCCTGTCCCTAAATACCACATCTAAAAAAAAAACCAAAAAAAAAGCAAAAACAACCCAATGACCCAATAAAAATAACCCCAAAAAACCCACAACCCAAAACTCTGATTCTTGTAGCTCTTAGGAGCTCCAAATACAAAATATATTAATATATTGCAGTTGAAATTACTTTGAAGGACTAAGCAGGTTCATTCTTGCCTTCCTGATGTAACTTAAAACTCAAGACACATACCTGTTTATTAGCAGTTATTTATATTTACATTTTTGACTGCATCCCTTAATTTGAAGGCAAATATTCATCACTTCCTCAAAACTGAAAATGCCATAATTTCCTTTTAAAAGCAATCCTCCATCAGTTCAGAAAATGTACACACATTGAATATTTTCCTTGCACTTTAACTGCAACATTAGAGGACCACGCATAGCACTTAGATGACAATTTTTCAATAAAAACACTGTAATACCAAGCTAATGTTACCTGATTGGAGAACCTCATGCTGACGTTGCGCTGGTCCTGGGGAGCTACGTACCGGCCGATGGGGTCCAGGTCTTTAGGGCTCACTAACTTATCAGCTGCAAGGAAATGAGAATAGAAATACAGAATTACTTGAGTACTTTCTGCAGCTTTTGTGAAGAAGCCATGTCAGCTTTTGAGTTGTAGTTGGTTCTGCTTTGTTTTAGATCAATGACTTATAAAAGCACATTCTGAAAAATTCAGAATTCTATTAATTTTAAAATGGATGACTCAAGCTTTGTTCTTGCTAGAACTAATTACAACACTGTAGTATAAAAACCCAAGCCTTTATTTGCTCACAAAGATATGTTAATAGATTATATGCACACAAGAGACTCCACAACACAAGTCACTTAAAAAGCCCTTAATCCACAACCATGGAATTATTCTAGAGCTTTAACTATAAACCCAATGGCCAGCAAAATTGTTCAGCTTTTCAGAAAAGCAGACAGCCTCTATCTCAAGGTAATCACACGACTTGAATCCTGGAAAGAACAAGAGATATCAAAGGTACCTCTCAACAGAGTAATTCAGGAAGAAATTGTGAAAAAACCTAATTAAAAATATTTGAAATCTAGGAGGTTTTTTATATGGGGGGGGGAAACCCCACCAAACCTAAAACCTCAGCATTCTAACCTCCTGAAAAAGCATTCCAATAAAAATACACTATTAAAAACTTTCAACAAATTCCTTGAATACAGGTTCATAATCTATTATGAGCTATTATCCCCTTAAAATAAGCTTTCTCCTACCAAAATCGTATTTTGACAGGAAACTGTCCAAACTCGCTCTAATTCCTAACACAGAGCAAGTCACAACACATTTTCATTTCTTCTATCTCAAAGTCAACAATTTTGCAGCTATTCTTAAAAGCCCCAACAGAAGGGAATAAGGTATTAATCTAAAGCAGGAGTGACTCATGGCTGCACTCAGCTCCGAGAGAAAACCAACCCTGCCCTGATCAGAGTGTCTCTGAGCACTACACAGTGAGTAAATGAAGGCAGCAGCTTCAAACTCCAACCCTGCCCTGCCTGAAGGTTGCCTGGGCTAGGCCAGCTCAGAGTGCTGGGGCAGGGGGAGCAAACCCTGGGCAGCACTGGGGGCCCTGCCTGGGCAGCACTGGGGTGGCTGCTGGAGCCTTCTGCTGCAGAGCTCTGCCAGCCTGGATGCTGTGCTGTCCTCAGGCTGCTGCTGGGAGCAGGCAGCTGCACTGCCAGCCTGCTCCTGCCTCTGCTCCTGCAGGGCCACCATCCACGGACACAAAGCTGAGCAGAGCTGGACAATGGAAGAGCTCTATGGGCAGCTGATTAACATACTGACATGGTTACCAAAGCAGAGCTGAGCAAAGCACTCATCTAAGCTCCTGGCCACACAGAATTCTCACCCTAGCTAAAGGATTGGAAGCTACTTGAATTATGTGAAGTGGTGCTAATGCAATAATACAAATTAACCAAATGATTCCAAGATCAATGGGCTCTGTCTCATAGTCTTAAAAACAACAGAGGTTTCCAGAATATGTGTTTTATTCCCACTGGTTTTAACACTAATTTACATGGCTCAGGAAGTAAAAAATATGGTCAGAATAATTTCATATTCAAAAGAACTGTATCAATAGACTAATATAAAATTTAAGCTAACTGCTAGTGAATATTCATCACCATTATCACAAGTACAAATGTATTGGACTGCAAAAGCAGATTCCTTTGTTAGCACCCTATCTGCATCAGCAGCAGCTGACAACATTTAATCTATTTGGTCTATAAAATATTGCTACAATTCTTAGTTCTAGGCAGCACTGAATCCACAGAACAACATACAATAATTCTAAGGAAAAACAAAGGAAAGTGAGCTACTAAACAAAAGACTGAGTGAATTTTCAGTTGCATGAAACAGCTGAATACCAGGGACTCCTTTCCCTCGCTCCAAAATGGGGACCTTAACATAAAGGTCCAAAGCAAGAAGGAAATCTGTGGAAAACAGCATCACCACCTGCAAAATACATGCTTTTTTCCTTCACAAACAATTTTTTCCATTGCATAAATGTGCCCTCCAACAGTGATACACAGGAACTTTCAGTGTGTTACTCAGCTTTTGTAAGCAGGATCAAAATTTTGACTTCCCTGTTTCTGTTTGCCCCTCTGTGGGAGGGTAAGAATTGACTCAGGCTCATGTTGCTGCATTTAGAAATATTTGGACCACGAGAGGCAGAGCCCAGGCTCAGAGGCAGCAGCAGGGGCTACAAAGGTGGTATCATGTGCTGCCTACACAGCAAGAGCAAGGAGGCTGAACAAACACAAATTAATTGATACCCTGGAGGCAACACAATGATTTCTGAATGGATAATGAAATGGGAAACCAATACCTTCCCAGATATCGAAGTATTTGGAGCCAGGCTTCCACTTAATTAGCAACCACCAACAAGCAAAGTAAGAAACACACATGCTTTCACCAAGGACAAGATTGTTATTCAGGTAGGTTTTCACCAGGAAGGAGCAAAATTGAATGCACCAACTCTAAATTAGTAGGAATAAATGGGGTTCCTGATATAACAACCTCTGATGAACACTTTGCTGTAATATCTCCAAACCCTGTTTGCAAGAATTACAAGAAAAGCAGGAAAAAATTACTCTGAAATTTTAAATGCTTTGAAAAAAAATTTAAAAATAAATAAAATAAAAAAGCAGTGTGTAAGAATGTTCAGCAAAGAACTGAAATACAAGAATGTTTATGTTACACAAACAACAGCTAGCAAACTATAAATAGAACTTATTTAACCAGCACTCTACAGGTACAGAAACACACAAATATCAGGACGAGATCAATACCAGCAGAACTGCTACAGACACCTACACACACACTGGAGGATTACTTGGCTAATACTCTAATAAGATAAATTATTTTTTAAAATTAATAGTGAGATTGTCTGCATTTACTTTGAAGTGTTGGCTAAAAGAGGAATTTTGCAAGGAATACAGCAAAACCAAACAGGTGGAGCACCAGACAGACTCTGTCCCTCTATACCTAAAGATATATCCACTGTTCTTGCCAACTGCTGAATTTTTAAACTCTTCTTAAATTTCTCTCGTTTTTATTACCAACAACCTGTTTCCCTTCTGTGGTAACAGAAAAATAGTTTCCAGAACTCCATCTACTGATTACCGGGTAACTGCTGACCATGTTAAAATAAAGTAATGTATCTTCCTCCTGAAAGAAATACTAAAGAAAACACCCAACTGTGAAGATTTTTCTGGATTAAACATTTTTTGCATTAACCTACAAAATAATTCCAAGTGAGACTGAGGTTTGTGACTGAAATTTACCGTAACAACCTTCAATGGTCAAACTTTGACACACACATTCAATTGGTCATACAATTGAAAAAAGGATAAAAATAACACAGATGAATGAATAATTGCAGTCTCTGAGACTGCAACTATTCAAAGTTTTAACTTGTCTTGCTTAAGCAGTCAATAATTTGAATTAAATGCTATAAATAATTTACAAACATCACTGTACAGATGAAGCTGATACGGTTAACCCAGAAAGCATCACATCAATATATTCTGTCATGAAGAAAAGGAAATAAGAGGGAAAGCTAGAAAAAAAAAGGATCTGCCATCATGTTGTGATGAAATATGAAATTAAATATTCCACTAAGCTTTATCGTATAGCAGCATAAAACCAAAAAGAGTGCACAGCAATTTTTATCTGTCGCAGACGCAGCAGAGCAGAGGACACACGGGCCTCTCAAGGCCCGTTCCAAAGCCAAGGCAGTGCTGTCTGGACTCAGGACAGAGCTGAAGCAGCCCTCACCCAGCAGCTTGGCGATGATGTACACGGCCTGGCCCCACAGGAACAGCTTCCCGTCCCGCCCGCTGTTACTGGGGAAGCGCCGCTGGCTGCCCGGGCTCCGCTTCTCCAGCTCCACAAAGTCAGCAGGCACGTAGTAATACCTGGGGACAACAGGGCACCCTGGGGACAGCAAGCACAGCAGACAGTAAATATCACTGCCCTCACATCACTGGAGTCCCCCAAGAGAGATGAAGTGGATCCAGACCAGGAAATACTGCACCCCAGTAACAGTTTGAACAGTTTGTCATTCGTTGTTATGTCAGTGAGGAATCCCAGGGCAATGTTAAACCACTTTGAATTTCACCAGACGTTTCTCTGAATTTCTTCCCAGAACAGGTATGTCGTCTGTGCAGCACCTTCTGTGCAAACTAAAACTAACAGAAGTCACCTGAAGGAAAATGCAGTAAGGCCTAACCAAAAGCCATGAAAGCTGGGTCCCAGTGAAACTCTCAGGGTGTTGTGCCCCCAGTTAACACAGGCTCAATACCAGACAACTCTAACTAAAATTCCTGCTCAAAAAAGAGTCAATTTGGTTTTGGATAATTTTATTAATCAAATTATTAAAATGAGCGCTTGAATCTTGAAACATCATGAAAAAAAATGGCATAACTTCTCTACTAGAAGATACATACCTTGTATCTAGAATTATGCCACAGGTATTGCTGATCATTTTAAACTTTACTTCAGAACTTTTTAAGTGGACATGCATCAGGAATTTAGGGACATGATTACAAATGATTGACCTACTTATATGAAATTGAAAAGTAAATTAATATGCTTCCTGCATAATTAAATTCCACCTTAATATTGCTCTACTGTTGAACTAATTTGGATAAAGAACAGGTGATAAACAGAATAAATCTGTAGTGCCTTACTATTTGCTTAGGAAAAAAAACCAAATTACTGGGAAGAAGCAGAGAAAAAATGGAAAAGCAACAGTCATTGGAGATATTAGATTCAAATGAGTGAGGCACCAAAACACACCCAGAAATTTTAAGATGTGACATTTGTGATGACATGCAACAAAAGAAACCACAAGATTAATTTAGTGTCCATGAACCTTCACATACTCATTATTAATCAGAAAAAAGACACAACCAGCAAGAAAAATTTGCTACATAATGCAAATTTGGTAAGGGAATGTTTGACTGCCTTACAGAAATTAGTTCACTTCAAAAAGTTTAAAGAACAAGGCATAGTCTGCATGCACTTGTGTAACTGTACCACAGATGTAAGAACAGGTGACTAAAATGCTGAGCTTTAAAATTGGATTGTTCTGTTCTCAGGCCATTTCTTTTCCTCCCACTCAAACTTATGGCTTTTTTTTCTTTTTTTGACTGAATTTTGGATGGCTGTGCCTGTAGGTCACCACTAGCCTTTTCTGCAGTGCCACAAAAATTCTGAAGTGCCCAATTTAAATAAGAGAACATTTATAATAAAATTATTATGTAGCCACTTTCCCAGCTCTAAGGTAGAAACATTTTCACATGCATATACCAAATTATTTTTTAGAGCTTGCAAAAATGAAGTGACAATGAACAATGAGAGTAATTCTCAGCTGGGTCCAGGTGGGGCATTGAAACAATCTGACTGCTGGTAGTTAATATTTGCCTGAAAAGGAGAAGTGAACTTTGCATACAATGAAACAGAGGTGAAGGAGGGGAGGAACGAGTGGGCACAGTGTAAATCTTACTTTAAGATCACATAAATTGTGATAATAAAAGTAAAATTTTTCTGGGAAAATGCTAATGATTTTTCCAGAAAAATGTTACTTTTATTATCACAATTTATGATGCAATGTATCTACATAAACCAGGTTATTTTAGAATTAGTAGTTTTTCCACTAGGAAACATGTTGATGTTCTTCCTTCTCATTTGCTCTGACCACAATATACATTAGGACAGTAATTATATGACCACAATATATATTAGGAAAGTAATTAATACATTAATAGGAAAGTCAGGATTTTTCAAGTCAACTGAGGTCAGGACAATTCCAGGTCAATAAAAAGCTACAATTATTTCAGAAGAACAATTTCCAGATTATACCTTCAGATGTATGTTGAAGCAAAGGGTCCAGAAGATCCTGATATTCCTTCACTTGTGTAGGATTTCCTCTAAAAATGCCTAAAAATAACAAACAATAATTGACTTAATGGAAGAAATAATTTTTCCATGACCTGAAGGTTCACAAAAGAGGATGAAAAACAATCCAGTGTTTACTTTTCAAAACTAAATATTAAGTGCCTACACACTAAATAGCTCACAAAAAGGAAAAGACTGAACTGTAGGTCACAACAGTCAACTCCCTGATGCTGCTTTTGGGGAGACACTGGTATGTTTGGGACTAGCAGTCCCTTAAAAGTTGTTTAGCAGAACTTCCCAAGATGAATCTGGTGAGTACTAGCATAAGTAATGTTCAGTTCATGGAAAGTTCTTCAATGAAAATATATATTAACAATACAAAACCCATTTCTGTTCATCAAAGAAAAAATTGATCTATTTGATAAGCAAGGTGATGTTTTAAAGTAGAATATTTTTTAACATTCAAAGGGGAATGAGCTAGATGAAAACTTGCCATTATAAATCTTACACTAATATTCCCTTCATCAACCACCAATTTTTTTTTTCTTTCCATGGCTCTTTAACACTCCATCCAAACCCAAAGCATGACAAGTATTGTTCACCACATTTTCAAACCTTCCTGAGTACATACACAGGAATATTTACAGTTACTAAGAGACAAATACAATCAAAGTTTGCACACAAAAAGGTGTGTTTCAAGTGACACACTGAGCATTTCAAAACACTCAAGGATACTCATGACATAGGAGCAACCTCTGCTCCTCCCACATCCTTGTCTTTTTGCCATTGCTGTGGATACACTTCAGATTTTGCATTGTGGATTTGGAGATATTTGCACAAAATCTACTAACAGAATTGTTCTATTTCATAAAAGTGTGGTTCAGGCAAAAAGGATAAGGACAGTATGTGCAAAGTATGTAATTTTTACGGTTTTTTGGATACAAGAAGAGTAAAATGCTTCTTCTATTCTTTTGTTAACCTCAGCTGAAGATTACTGTCTTTTTGTTCTCAAAACTGCAAGTGGGCAGCATTAAATGTCAGCACCTTTCTCCTCAGTTTTGGGCCTCACTTTTTGAAAAATGTCAAACATTTCTTTAGAAATATGAATTGTGAAGCCTTATTATATCTTCAAACACAACATTTTAATCTGTGGGTGGCCGCAGAGAGTCGGGGCTGATGGCAGATTTCTGTGCCCCTCACTGTCTTTTTCTGAAAACTATTCAACGTGCCAGAAAGATGGACAGATTTTAACCCATTTAAAAATCTTTCTGACAATAGCAACCCTACTCATGTTCTTATTCAGACTTCTGTTCTTTGCAAGTTCTAGCTTCCATCCTGAGATCACCCCTTGAACTTCTTTGGTGTGTCTCCTGTCCTCACATCAAGACCAAGGTAGTGTCATTTTTGTTGGTTTTGTTTTGATTTTTTAATTTATTTTTCAATCAGACTGACTACGTGAAAAATCGTGGCTAGAAGGAAACTAAACCTTTCCTGGTTCCCTTTCTTCTCTTCTGAATTCTGGTTCAATTGCCACACAATGCTCAACTTGAGAAGCCCCAGTGCACATTGAGTGTGGCAGGGTGTTCTCCCTCCCTTTTCTTTCCCATGCTGCTGTGAAGTCCTGATACATCTGAAAGTTTTTCAGGCTTAAAAGGCAATGCAGGACAATGGCACAGATTGAAGCTTTTAACAAACCCTCACTAAGTTATATTCTAAAAACATTCACACTAAAAATGCTGAAATACAGCGGGTTGGGATGCTTGGGGCTTTGTAACCCAGGAGGCAGAACTCTCAATGAGATATTTAGTGTCACTGCATTATGGTTTATTTTGGCAGGACAGGAAAATAATTTTGTATCTTTCCTCTAAAAGCTCATTTCTCTTATGCCTTTAAGTAACAGGAATGTAAAACTATACTTACCATCAATTATCATGAAAATAAAAAAAATAGGGAATTCACACTCAATGCCATCAAAAAGCTGCAAAGAAGAAAAATTCATCAGACATTTCATCATTTTCATTTAAGTAAATATATATCTGAGTAATTCTGCAGAGTAATTTCCTAGCAACAAAAGGCAAACATGAATGCAAAAATATTTTAGTACATTTAGTATCACTTAATTCTATGGGCATTTTAACCGTGCCTTTACATCTGCTGTGGCTCATTCTCAAGCAGAATATTTAAATAATCTACTTTTCATTCTTCAGAGAGAAACTATGGGGGAAAATATAAATAAATTTTCATTTAGATAACCTTAACTGATAAATACTGTGATCAAAAGCAAAACTGTTTTCCACACACTCAGACTGTAGTCAGCTGTGAAATTAAATGAAATGATAAATAATTTCCTTATTTGTTATGTGAAATCAACTGTACCCTAAATGTAAATGAAAGCACATTCATTACAAAACAACCCAATGACTCAATGCTGACTTAGCAATCTCTGAGAACTGCACATGCAAATGACAGAAGGCATCTCCTTGCCCTGGGGGCTTCAGGACCCCCTGTGCAGTGTGCCTGCAGGAGCTGAGGCTCAGCGTGGCCAGGGCTCACCTTGATCTCTGCTGGTTTGTAGTAGCGCCGTGTCCTGTCCTCCAGCGCCGTCCTGTACCCGTCCCTCAGAAATCGCTTAAACCCATATTTGCCTTTCAACTTCCTAATAATTTTATCTAGTGTTTGACCAAACAGAACTTCATCATCCAAAGCAAATCCAGGATAACTAAGGCAGGGCAGGAGAGCTGCATCAGTATTCTGTAGGAGAGGGAGAAATTGGACATTACAAATTTAATTAGATCCCTGACAATTATTTGATGCACAAACAAAGACTGTTTAACTTACTAAGTGAAATATACATTTGGCACATTATCTTATCAAAATCATAGTGCTAATATAGGAAAATAGTGTGCAAAATAAGACTTCTTAGGAAGTGTCAGGATAAACTACAAACCAAATGCGCAGATATATAATTTAGAAGATAACTAATTTAACTCAGAATGCCACCTGTTTTACAGGTGATAATGTGCAGGCACAATTGAAAACATTATAAAACTTTGTGGTTTGGGATTTTTTTGTTTGTTTTTTTAAATGCATTCTCCAGATCATTCCTGGAGGAAACACAAACATTTGGGTGTCATGTGCTCAAAAAGAAGCACAAATATTTCATAAAGGTGCAATGCTGAGAAGTACCCACGATTAAATCATAATTTCCAAACAGCTTTTTCAGAAATATTCTTAGGGTGATGGAACAAACAAGCCTGATTTACAATTAAGAAGATAAGGGAATAATTCCAGGAAAAAAACATGAGACACCTTCTCAGGAACCGTGTGGATCTCTTAAGAATTAAAAACACTTGAAAAATTACTAACTAATTTTTAGTTAGCATTTTTGCAATTGCTAACTGATTACTAACTAACTACTACCTGTAGAGGTGCATCACCTCTACTGGTAAGCTTCCAGAAAAAACCAGAAAAGTATCATTTTCTGCTGATATAGTCAAGATATTTAACTATTTGAAATTTCTGCCAACATGACTGACACAAACCCAACAAAGGAAGAAAAGAGCACCTAGATTTATATGGGATAAGTTATAAAATCAGCTCCTGTTGGAATATTTCAAGTCTCCAGCAAATAACAAACAGCAAGCGTTCTAAAAGACCCTTTGACTATAAAAAAATTAGCTGACAGTGCCTTTTATTTTAATTATCTAGCACTACAACTCTGCTATAATTCTTCTACACAATAAGCAAACTATTAATGTTTAAGATTAATAGCCTGATTCATGAACAAAACTGCTATTATATTCCAGAATGAATAAAAAAGCAGGACCAACCCTATTATCACTCATTTTAAATTACTGATTCTCTAAGACCAAATTTACCTTTGATGCTAGCACTGAAATAGATGGGATTTTTTAACTAATCTATATTTATGTCATTTAGATTTACTCATTAAAGAAATACATTTGTAACGGTAGTTTATAACAACAAGAAATTGTTCATATTCAGCAATTTATGATAAGCCAAGCTTAAAGGCTTTTTTCTTAGACAAAAGAAAGAATTAAAGCTAAAACAAAGGGTTTCAAAAGTACAGACACGGTGTATAGTGGAAACTAGGCCAAAAGAAAAACCAATCCCCAAGGCTGCAAATCTCACTTAAGTTATTTCAACTTTTATTTTAAAGTTGTCTGGAAAGCTACGATGAGGTTACCATTTTAATCTAAGTATTAAAAAAATAAAGAGCACCACTTTAATTCCTGTTCAGAAAAACAACTCCATCACAGTGACACTTAAAAGCAAAAATTGAACACCTCCCCAGCAAATTTCACATTTATCTAGCAGACCAGAAGGTCCATCATACAACTGAGAACTCACATGCTGCTGAGGTGAATTTGTGTCAGTGACTTACGTGGGACCTGGACTCGCGGGGCAGCAGGGAGCACAGGGTCTGTCTGTTCCGGTTATGGGCATCGAAATCCACAAATATGACAGACCACGAGCAGCCCTGCAACACAACGTGGGGTTTGTTTAAGGCAAAGGGAAGAGGCTTGGAGCATCCTGCTGAAACTCACTGGTTTTGTGTTTAATTTAGGTTATGTTGTCATTGCTTGGGAGCTGAAAATTTTAATCAGAAAACACAGCACAACATCAAGTCGAAAATATTTTGATTTTTAAATATACTGAAGTATAGCCAAAATTAGATGGCTTTATCACTGATTAGTAATTATATGATTCATTCAAGCTATTAACTCTTCTATTAACACTTGAAAAATGAGGCCTGTGTTAAGGACAAACAAAAAAGAGTAGTTGTTCTTCCCTGTGAACACAGGAAATGTTCTCAACAGTGATGCTGAATATTTCATTACAAGTCAGTTAGAACACAAACAATTGGCTATTCAGCACAGGTACTGCTTTAGAAAAGGACTTGCATAGCAAATAAAAATTGTCTGCTTTTCAGTTATTGTAAGGTCTGCATTATCAACATCTACTCCTTGGTAAAATCTACTTCCTAATAAAATCAGTAATTTCACACTGTATTTCTCTGCCAACTTCTTGATACAGCCTGAAACACTAAAAAAATTTCCTCTGACTGAGGTAGTTTAAACAGAATCAATAGCATTTAGAACTATTACCAGTAGGCAGCTTCTTGCAAATTCAGGTTTGTTAATGAACAGGTATCTTCGTGTATGTTGCAACTGATAATGAATCTCAGGATCACTCCCCCATTGGAAGACACAGTCAATGTGAATTCATTCCACTGATGGTTATAAATCCCAGAAATTTTCATAAATCCACCAAATTTCTCCTAAACAGCAGTCAGTTTCTTTGGTGCACCACTTTTCTAGGAAGACTGTTCCAGAAGACTCCCATCATTCTAATTATTAAAAACTTCAATTTCCAGTGAAGTTTCTACATAAATACCTCACCACCCTTCTTTGTGTGCCAGTACCAACATCCACTGAGATGCTTCTCCAAAGGGTTTTATTCTTACTTACACTTTATTGCACTCTAATTATATATAGTTATCATAAAAATACACAGCTTTTGCTTTACTAGGGTAAACAAAACCCTAAACAATTTTTTCCACTGTTCTCATGAAAAATAATCTGTTTTCTCAGTCATTCCATCAAGATACACACTGACTAATGCTGCAATAACAATGTACACAAATAATCACATTGGCTTTGAAGGTTTTAACTTTCTTCTTAGTCCAGATTCTGATTATTCACAATTCTCTAAACTCACCTACAAACTCAGAACACAACCTGCCTACACGTGCAGTTCCCAAGTCTGTGCTGCAGGGAAGGATTCTCTGGGGATTCAGGAGCAGGCTCATTTGCATTTCCTAAACCCACAAGCACCTTGTTAGACAAATGAACCATTTTTCACTTCTCTAAAGGCTGTAAACTTCTGGAGTAAAAACACCTTGCAGAGACTTGATTTATGAAAAAAAAAGAAAATGTTTTTTGCCCAACCCAATAGAGGGCATGCAGCTCAAACAGAAACAAGTCTGCCCAGGCCAGCCTTTAATGTGCTCCTCTTGCTGGGAGCAGGGCTCCCCCAGCAGTGATTTCTGCACGTTGTACCTGTGCAGCTGCAGGTGCAAACAAGTCTCTTCAGGGGCACAAGGGGATTTCCCAAAGCCACTGGAACACAGCTGGAACTAAGCACAAAGGCAAACTCTGCACAGACTGAAGGTCAAAATGGGTTCTGTTAATGCCAGCTACAGATCTCAGAAATAAACTCTCAAAGCATTTAAATCAGTCCTGCTTCAGCAATTTATTCATCCTTTTCAGAATTCAGCAAAAAAAAAATTGAAAAAAAACTCAACAGCCACATTTATTGGTGCTTGAACTGTTGAGAAGGTAAAGATTATAGATAAGTGTCATTTCTGAAATAATAACAATGCATGTACAACGTCTGATCACTACTGAAGATCCTTAATACCTCCTAGTTCTGAACACTCAACATCAGCTTTTAAAATGTATGACATCTCTCTTCCATATAGACATTTTCTAAACCATTAATTTGGAAAAGTATTCCTTTATTTTAGCTACAGACTACTGTAGGTATAGCACCAAAGAGAAAGATGCACATAGAAGGGGAATACACAGCAGATATAAAAGTCTCAGGAAAGGCTTGCTTCCCTAAATGAGCCAAGCCACATAAAGGATGAGAAAAGACTTTACAGATGTGCAACACACTGGAATTAAAAACAGGCATAAAAGTGGGATTATATAAAAGCAGCTTGTTTAAAGTCTTGATGAAAAGCTACATGAAGGAAGCAGACAAAAGGAAGGTAACACTTGAAAGTGGAGGTATAATCTAGTATCAGCAACAGATACAGCTCTGAAGGAAAAAAACATTTTGGCAACAAAATTCTGTTCTAGACTCAGCTACAAGCATATTAGAATTTTTTCTAAGAAAAAATCCCAAGTGATTCTTGATAGAAAGGGCACTAATGATTTTATCAGATCAATTCTGTACCTGAAACAGCAGCAACCAGGTTGCTGACTTTCTTTAAAGCTGGAATCTAACAAACTGTGCTAGATACTTGTAAATATCCTCTGAGCCCCTCTGTAAATCATTACTGCTAACAAAAAAGGAGGGAAAACAAACACTTCTATTACCTGATTTCCAAAGAGATTGAAACCATTAATTGCTTCTAAAGCTGCCTTTGCCAGTCCCACGGAGCTGAGGAGAAAGCAAAACAAAAACCCTCAGGTATCACAATTCAAGCCCAAGCTAAAGCTTCACACACTTGCCAGGTTTCATTGCCATGATCTTTTCTTGATTTGGATTTCATGCATAACCTTTATGTTACTAAAATGATGATGCAGCAGATCATTTTGGGGTTGTTTTGGTGGTAGGTTGTTTGGTTTTTTTCCTCTGAAGTACTACTCAGCATTTTTATTTGTCTTCAAATGCCAGAGACCATCTCACAAAAGAACTTCTGTTCTCACCTTGCTATCACACGTTGGCATTAAGCATTTCAAGGTCTCACTAATAGCACACAGAGGATTTAATTCAGCACAATTTTTCAAACCAGCTCTCTTGCATTAAGCTTTAAAAGACTGATTTCTAGCTTTCAATGTAATAAAAGAGCTCATCAATCTGAATTCACAAAAGAAGGATTTTCGTATGTCAACCATATAGTGACACATCTTTTATTTTGCTTCATCACAAAGAAAACATGACCCAGAAATTCCATCAACAAAAGATTTCAAGTTAGCACTTACATTTTAAGACACTATGGATTAAAATCATGAATAATTATATAATTTTAAAATCAAATTCTATGTTAAAATTATTTATTAGCCACTATGTAAATGCCACAGTACAAATAAAATACATTTTAACAAAGTATTTTCATTTAAAAAGTGTAGTTTTCTATTTAACTTGTATTTAAAAAAAAAGTGAAGAAGCATTCTTTTCCTTTCAGTTTCACTCCTCTTTTTCTCAGTTTTAAAGAATACATAACTATAGATAAATATTCAGATAATAAGCACTAACTATTCCCCATTTCTGTGTAAGAGTTGTTGTGACTGTATTGACAAATAATTTCATCATCCAGCCCCCTACCAAAAAAATTAACAACAATTAAATTGGCAGAAATCTGCAAACAGGGACTGTGCTTCAGTCTCTTCTTTTCTATGCAACACTCTGGGATGGAAGCAAACATTTTACCTCACTCTAAATAAACTGATTTTTACTATCCATTATTCTAAAATATGAAATTTCAAATGATTACTAACAAATTCATATGTTAAATATAGGATCTAATTATGATTACACAGGAAATATTGAAAATTATGAAAACAATTCAATGCAGTTACAGAATTTGTTTTTTTAAGTATTACTTTACCTGGGTTGGTTCTAATATTAGAAATACTTCAGACTGATTTCACACTTTATCATTTATAAACCCCCATGCTCCTTACTGAAACACTGCCAGAATTAATACTCCTGGGTTCCAGTTCTAATTGCTCAACAAGAGAAGGCTGACCAGCTTAAGCACAGCCTGCTCTGAGCAGCTGCCTCTGCGTGCTGTCTTCTGATGCTGAAAGCTTTTAGAGCTGGAGAATGAGATGAAGAAATAAACTGAACTCACAAGAGCTGGGAATGTAATTATTTTTCTGGCTTTGTTTCAAATATCTAAAAAAAAAGAGGTAATTGTTCTAAAAATTGCTTTATTCTAATTATCACCTAGCCATTGATCAAATAAATTGACATGATGACTCAGAACAGAAATTTTCAGAGGAATTCAGTATTATTAAACTGCATATGCAGAAGGTAAAAATCAGAGAAATCCTGCACACTGGAGGTTGTATCCCATGTTAAAATCTCATCTTTTCCTTTCAAGTAACAGTCTTAATATCAATATTATATATTTTCAGAGTGAGAAAAAAGTTACTCATAAAAGGTAGAGAAGTAATAAATATTCAGTTGGCATTCAGATAACATAAAACTACTCAGTCTACAAAATAGGATGATACTGCTTGAATGAAATTCAAGGCAAACATGTATTCCTTCCTTGAAATCATCTCTACTTCGCAGACTCTGTCATTATTCTACAACAAGACTAATTTAGTAATTTACTGTAATTTATCATCATTTCTCTACCTCTAGTTATTGAAAGCCCTTGGAAACTTCATTACTCTCACAATTACTTGCCACTGACCATATAAACATCCCAACATTGTTGATCACTCTCTTCACCACACACACAAGTACTACTTAGATTAACAAGTAGTTTTATGGGTAAAAGTTTTATGGGTAAATGACAGGAAGAAGTCCTTTAAAAGAAAAAATAAGTCTGTGAAGAGCCTTTGTATCAAGTGTGTCTTTACAAGAGTGAACAATCACAGCACAGCACTCTTCAGGACTGTGATCACACTCCACACACATTTCATTCCTACTGATTAATGCCTTCCTGTTGGGAAAATTGCTGAAGAGGTTCTGTAATAAACATTATGCTTGTGTCTTTGTATAGAAAATACATTCCTCACACTCTACAATTTAGTAACAAAAGAAATGGAGTGTCTTAACAGAATGAATTAATGGCAAAATGAATTTTAATAAATGTGCTCCTTCCTCCACTCATTAAGCCACAATGTATAGACTGTACTGATTTGTGGGACTCTGCCACAGGTGCTTACTTGGAGATGGGCCCAAAAGAAAACCTTACCCAAACTCTCTTAAAATAGCCCTCTAAAAATTTCACAGGATCATGAAGTCATTGGCCAGAAGGGACATACAGAACTAATCTAGCCCAGCACAAAACCTCACTTGAAGCCCAATACCTAAACAAGACCAATTTAAGTAAACCACAGCCTATACCAGACAAGTCTCACAAGCCTCCAAGGATGGAGATTCTGTTCTGAGCATCCTGCTCTTTCCTTCTCTGGGCTTCAAATGGAAAGGTTTCTTCTTAATGTCCCCACTGAACCTCACCAAGAGCAATCCTCAGACCTTACTGGAGCTGCCAATTATTTTAATGTGTCAAGGATTAACAAGAGCAGCCTTGCAATCATCATGCCACTGGGTAACATTTGACCTTGAGCCATATTTAGAGGAGGGAAAGATGAGACTAACCTAGAGAAACTACTTCCAGCTTGCTAGAAGAGACTTAGTAAATGTAGTTAAACAGCATTCATAATTCTCATTACTTTTTAATTGTTGGATTCAACCCCTCAGTAAAATACCTAAGGGCAAACACTAAAATTTGCATATTTTTAGCAAATGTAAATCAAAATACACCTTCAAGCATATCCACCCTTAGTCCTCCTCCTGTACAATTTCTTGCCTCCATCCAAATGCTCTGCATTTCAACTGGAACATCAAGCACCACAGAGGATGTGAAAAATAAGCAAACAAGAAAAAATTTCTACGTCACTAATAATTTTGTAACTATATAAAGCAAAAAAAGAACAAGGAAGGACAGCACAATAGCAATGTGCTCTATACTGCAGAGAAGAGCAGGAGGCCCTGCAGTTCCAGCTTTGGAATATGAGGATGCTGCACTTTGGCAGTTTCCTGATTCTCAGGGTGCATATGGGAGGTGTCAGAGGCACTTTGCACAGCTACTCAGCAGATGCCTGCAGAGCAGCTGCATCAAACAGCTACAGGACAAATTAATTTCTGTCAAGTTCAGCTGTATGGGAAGGGATCACACTACAATAAAAGCTGTTACAAATCTTGCCTTTGAACCAATAAAAGACATCAATTTGCATACATCAGTGAAGACGTGCTCCACAGAGTGTTCTGCTATTTATCTTTTATCACAAGTGTTTGGAGCTGTACTAAGAGAATTCTGAGACTGTGAAGGCTTAAAATATCTGCATCTTTTAACATGGGCCATAATGTCCAGCTATTATTCACAGACTTCCAACAGTATAATATCTTCTTTGAACAGAAAGCCTCTTTCAATAAAGCACAAGAATCACCTACGCATTCTGAAAGCAAACACAGCCTGTTTGGAGACTTCCATCACAGGCTTTAAGAGTCAGGAGTGCACCATCCTTAACACTGACCCTGAGGAGGGCACTTTGGGGTCCATAATCACAGGAGACCCACATACATCACTTGTGAGTAGACCTGATATTCATAATTGCTTCATCAATTTAAAACAAAAGGGGTTTTATAGCTCTCTTTGGTAGATACAGTTGGAACATAAAGTATAAAGAATATTTCAGTATACCCAGGGCTTTCCTCAATAATATCTAAAAATGTCTTTTGATGCATGTTGCCCTTCCATTTTTCCTGATTTATGAGAACCAGGGAAATTGCCTACCAGCCTTCTACAGTGAAGCAGAGTATCCACATGTACACAAAGAATGATAAATAGAGGCAATACTTGTTTCTGATGACCAAAGTGTATTTCTCAAATTAGGACCAAGCTCTGTGCTTCCCCTTGTGCTAGCTCAATGATGTGTTAGATTGGCCCAGTCCATCTCACAAAACTTTACCCTTAGAAAAACCAACCTATAAATGTCAGTCTAGATTAAGACAAAACAACATGCTCATTTCCATCTGTTTAAAAGATGCTCAGTTTTCCCTGAAGAAAATTCACATATTGAATAACCAGAATGCTGCAAACAGGAGACACAGGAGTCTCTGTGTTCCTTTTGCACATTTCTACAAGGTGAGATGTGGAAAGAAGCAGTTGCTTCTCTATGTAGTCATGTAGCTCATGTAGTCTGGCATTTGACAATTTTCAAGACACAGTAGGAGAAAAACTCAGCAAAGTCATAAAGCAGATTATATAACAACAACACAATTTTTTTTAATTTTTTTTTTTAGTTCTCATATTGATAAAAAGGTTCTATAAAAGCCCTAAAAAAAGCCACCCCTATATTAAGAGTATTGCTGCAAGGACACATAACTATACCTATAGGTTAAAATATACATGCCTGCATGCAGGCTAAGAAAAATAATTAATTTTCAAATGACAGGATGGATTTCTTTGGCAATATTGAAGACTGGAAGAAATGTGTATTCCTTGCAAGTCCTTGATAATAAGGAATATCAATAATGTTTTCAAAATCCAAAGATATCCAAGCTATAGCCATTTTTATGATTAATAAGACCTCAGAAGTCAAAAAGTGAAGAAAACAATGGTAACACTAGGAAAATCAAGTTGTCAGATTACAGATTTGATCCTTCAAGGCAGAGAGCACATGAGTGATGCCGTGGAGGTGAGCAGGACAACTCCAGCATTAAAATGCTACCACCATTGCTCCCTGTCTCTGACAGGGCTCAGAACTTGCAGCATCTGAAGAACCTGAAAAAAGAGCTTGGCACTAGGCTGTTCTCCAGTGTACAGCAACTTCTTCCCACCACAGTGCAGAAAAGAAAATCTAAACTCATGATTCTACACCTTTTTAAAGCAGGATATTCCTAACAGTTTTTTAAATATGATTCCAATCCCACTGCACATGCCTCAAGACCCTGAGTTGTTCTGAACCCAAGTTTCAGAATTATATACATGCAGCTGCACATAATTATTGGAATTTGAATACTCAAACAGCTAAGCATCCATGTGGTTATTTCAGCATGCATATCATGATGAAATTATCTTCCCATTTTCCCAAAATACATCCGTCAGTCTTTAGAGAACCTTAATTTAGTTCAAACAGTATTTTCATGCATTATTATTTTTAGCTCACTCCTGATAAATTCTTTTCATTCATTTACTAGCTTTGGCTAACAGAGCTCCATTTGCTCACCTACCTTGAGTGCAGCTCTGGGCTGCCATTGTTGTATTTGCTGCCTCTTTCCCAGACACCAAAATCTGGTACACGATAGGCTCTCTCCACACAAAACACAAGGTTCTGGATGAAGGACACCTACAGGAAAGACAAGTGACTGAAGGAGAATGAAAGCACATCTTTTCTGGTTTTTTTCCAAAAGACAAACCTACTATTCCTTGCAACTGTTCTTTCCATCCTTTTCTGTCTCAACTCAAAGAATGAAACAAGTGACTGAAGGAAAATGAAAGTACATCTTTTCTGTTTTTTTTTCCAAAAGACAAACCTGCTACTCCTTGCAACTGTTCTTTCCATCCTTTTCTGTCTCAACTCAAAGAATGATGTTCCCAAGTTCAAATATTCTCTTTAAAACCAGTTTTTAATCACAATATGTTAAGACCTGTCCTAACTGAGGTGCCAATGTGAATTTACACAGAAATTGCAACAAAGGCAGGGATAAAAATTATTTCATATTCAAGACATATATTTGAAGAACTCCAAAAAGGTGGCATTTTCTCAAAAATTTACACTAACATCAGAAACCAAAACAAAATTAGCACACAGGAATCCTGGTGCTTTTTCTTAATTAATTTTAAGAGAATTTATATGCCAAAGTTTTATTAAATAAGCTCCAGATAATATATATTTATGCAGATTCAAACACACTCCTTTGTAAACACAAATAAAACTCCAAACCAATTTATTATAATTAAAATCTCTTCTTGGACCAACACATTTCAACTGAATACCAAAGTACAGAAGGGTATTTTAAGGTATTTAAGATGTACTCAACTATAGCTGGGAACTTAACAGATAATTTTTCCTGATTTACACTGTTGAAAGAGACATTTGGAGTTGCTTGACTATAGGAAAATGAAATTGAGCATAAGTTTTATAGTTCATTTTAAAGAGTCCACAGATTGGAGCTTAGAAAAAATGTAAACACAAGCACAAGCTTTACACTGGTTCATCTCCAAAGCAGGGATTCATTTCATCCCCTCCCATCCAAATGATTCTAGGGGACTGTGGAAAAGAAACTACTGCAATGGCTACAAACACAACCATACTGAGGAACTACAGAGAAGGATCCACTGTGCTACCACTGGGTTTTTTCAATGAGCTATATAACAAAACCCCAATCTTTTACTGAAAGGTATTTTCAAGTGGTTTGGGTTTTTTCAATGAGCTATGTAACAAAACCCCAATCTTTTACTGAAAGGTATTTGCCTATATGCCTTTGTGATGCCTTTTTTTCCTCAATTTTTCTTTAAATTTTAAAAATTTACTATTTCAGATTTACTCTTTATATTTTTATATTTGGTCTTTTAGCTAATACCAGTCCACTACCAATATAATAATTCTAGACACACTTGTCCCTCTTTATTTAATGTCTCTGCTAAAATTTCACTATGAGGTGTACAATTATCTACACACCAGATCTTTTCATGGTTACTTTCAAGAAAACTCTGTCTCACTTTTCAGCTATGCCCAGTATATATGCCCTGTAATTTAGCATTTGGCTGCATTAAAATGAACTTTCTCTGAATGAAGCCAGAATACCCAAATATTAAGAGTGTGGCTTTTCCCATGTCTATCAATAACTGAAATTTATATGAAGGGGCAAATAGCATCACATAGAACATATAACCTTATGGATGACTTTTTACCAGTGATGATATTTGGAACACAGGAAAAGAATGGTCAATTACAGACATTTTATGACACTACCTAGGGTTTCCAAACAGCAGATTTACATCAAAAAAGCTATCAAATAGCTTGTTGTAAACCAGAATCTTCAGAGAACAAATTATTCCTATCACAGGCATGTAAATGCTATAACCAGATCAATGCCATGGCACTTACAGAAATTATGGGTTGTGTGCTAAGCTTATTTATCCAAAGTTGAGCATGTGGAGATGGAAGTGTAATAAAGAGCACACACCCAGCATGGATGCCTGCAAATACTCAGGGTGCTGGGTAATGTGTGGCTAACTGCTCTCATTCTAACTCACACAGTCACACACTGCTGTCTTTGCTAGGGGTGCAAAGACGCAACTAAATTAATTTTCCACTGCCAACAGATGAAAGCAGAGGGTAACTCACTGACAGCTGCCACACCTGCCATGGAGAGGCAGCACTGCCTCTAAAGCCAGGAGCTCAGTGCACAAACATTCCCACAGCCAGTGTGGCAAACAGTGCCCATCTGCCAGCGCCTTGCACTCAGCTCCCTGCAGCCAGCCCTCTGTGCCCTGCAGCCATCCTCCTGTTGCCCTGCAGCCAGCCCCCCGTGCCCTGCCCCTGTGCCCTGCCCCTGTGCCCTGTGCCTAGCTCCCTGCCCTGCTCCTCCGAGGGGAAGGACCCGAAGCCAGCCTGCCCTGGGGCACTGGGGAGGGACATCAGCTGTGGGTTTGGGCAGCACAGTGCCACATTGACACTGGCACCTCCCCACAGCCACATCCCTACGGCCACACCCATGCCACTGCCACATCGGCACTGCCACACCACCAATCCACGCTGCCACATCCACACTGCCACATCCACGCCATGGCCACTGCCACTGCCACATCCTCGAGACACACAGGAATCCCGGGACATTTGATCATCACGTGGTGTTAACGGATTCTGCCAATTGCTGGAGCCACACAGAGCCCAACAGAAAGTGCAGGTCTGTGGTAAAAAATGTGAGCATGAATCTCCACAGTGCAGAGATTTAGAGGGGACAGTTGCTAGGAAAATGACATCCTGGCAGAGAAGAGAATATCCATTGACTGGAGAGTCTATAAACATGCACTTTTTCTGCAGAATCTGTAATTAAATGCAAACATCTGGAGGATAACATAAATTATATATCAAGCTAATTAAATACTTAATTATATACATTTGCCTCCTCACAGATATAAAGCAGTTCAGAGGAAATAATACAGGCCTATCATATGATCTAAGAAAGAAGACATGTTGCTAAATTTAGTTTTCTAATTATCTAAAAAAATAGATTACCAAAGATATATGTTATAGAAAAATAATGTAAATTCACTATTACTGGAAAAATCTCTCTTTTTTTTAATAGTAGTACTGCAAGCACACAACCCTTAAGCTTTTTAAGGCAATACAGCAGCAACTATCAAACAGAACAGAGTAAATTTAAACAAATCCAGATTAAGAAAATTGGAGAAAAAAAGAATTAAAAAAGTATATACATCTGTGCTTTCCATTCCAGTTTCAAAACATAACCTCATTTTAGAGCAGGCCAGCAGGTTGTCCTGACATGACTTGTACTCAAGCCAAGGCTATTATTATCTTATTTACAGAAGAGTTAACACTTTCCAGAAACATCTCTTACTATGATATAAAATTCTTTTATTTTCAATTAAGGATACAGCAAAAATTCTTAACACCCATAGGTTCAAACTTGTTTGAAGAAAGCCCTGCAGCTTCCCTGAAAACTAACCCTTGTATTTATTATACTGAATTTTCATTGCACAGGGTGAACTGCCTGAGAGTTTGAAATAATGTGAAAAGTGAGAGCAATGTAAGTAGAAGTTAATTGTCCTAACATGTTGGAACTCTGACCTTTTCATTCTTGACATTGCAGCTATCAGAAATAGCAGAGAACTATAAAACTTTCCATGTCATGTTACATTTACTCTTTGCACATCTAAGACTTTTTTAGCTATTATTTCACTATCCATTCATTCCATTGCTTTTTCTGAGTTCCACTCAAAGCATAGAATACCTGCAGCATATTTTCAGAACAATTACTTTACAGTTGGTAATAAAATAAAACCCAGAATAAACACAGACAATTTGAAGCATGTTTCAGGACAGGAAATCAATTTGTACCTCATCTGTGTTGTAGATAATCTGCAGCCCCGAAGAGATCATCTCAACCAAATAGAGAAGAAATAATGACACAGCATTGATCTGGAGCAATTAAACACAGAGAGGAAACTATAATTAACTTTATGTTTATTGGAGTCATGTAAACAAAATAAACGTGCTATAATTCACTAACAAAGATGGTCCCATTATAACACACTTCTGCTTCTCAAAAAATCCTGGATCTAATGATGTGGAAACAATCAATAGGAAAAGGAGGCACAAACAAACCTTGTCCTCCAGAACTCCTGATGTTTTATGATTTTTTAAATTTCAACCTGTGCTAGGAAAATGTTCTCCCTCAGGCACACTGCTCTGACCCACAGGTAATCACTTTGGGCACAAGCTGTTTTCATGTTTACATGTATGACAACTCACTGGCAAGTAGGTTACCAGAAAGGCAAGCAGTACACTGAAGAGTGCACAGCACACCTAGAAAGCAAATCACTTTTGTCTGGTGGGATTTTTGGCATTATCAGCTGACAGGAGAATTACAACACTCAGATATGATCAGATATTGAAAAACTGTATTTTTAGTACCCATACACAGCATTTATTGTAAACAGTAATCACCTTCAGCAGCTGTACAGATGAGCATCATAATGTCAACTTATAGAGGAATCAAAGGAAACTGCTGGTTTGGTTTTTATTACAGAACTTTCCTATACTTGAGAATTTCTATGACTTCAATAGAGAAACTAAGTTTATCACAGTGTGAGGCAAAATTCCACAATCTCATTACATGAAATTTAAAGAAACCATCTAGAATAAAAAAGTGGACTCTTATCTGGAACATAGCAGATCAAAAATTACATCCAAATTCTAAAAATCTATAAATATTTAAAGACAATTGACTCCAGTGTCTTAATACAAACATACAGCAACAAGGGCTACATAATATATTCAATGTTTCCCAGCTGAGCCCTCTCAGTTACTCTGTACTCTTGTCTACACAGAACTGAAAACTCTAATTTTTGAGGTATGCAGATGACAGATGGGAATGTGCATTCATGTTTATGGGAAGGGTTGAGCTGCCACAAAAAGCAGACTTTAAACTGTCATACAGGTCCCCAAATTGTCTCTTCTTATAGATAAAACATGTGCCTTTTCATGAAATTTCCCATAGTCCAAAATGCTAACTTAAGATAACTCCATAAAGCATTTTCCCCAGAACATACAATTTCTGAATCTAACACATTCACTGTACAAACTATTTAAGTACTACTGTCACCATGAAATGAAATAATCATCAACCTACTGTGTCAGTTCTGAATAATTTCACTAGCAATTTCTGAGCTAAAAGGTGTGTGCAGACTTATGGAATGCAAAATAACAAGATCAGGAAAGCAAAGGTGGGTCTGAAAGTAAAGAGAATGGGAAATAAAAGGAGTGAAGATTAAAACTCTGGAAAATGAGAGACAATAAAACAATCAGTTATGCAATTAGTCTGACTAGGAACCACTATGCAAAGCAGTGAACAATTCCTAACCGTTGCCAGTGTACATTAAATGAATGAAAATTGCTCAAAATTATGGAAAATTGAACTGGGAATATTTACCATAAGATTACACTAAATCTTTCACTTTCCTGACTACAACATTCTTTTGCCAGGATTATTTATTGACAGCCATCTGTTGGTTTCAAAAAGAAGCAACTTTGTAAACAACCAAGGATCTACCTCCACAATCTCACAGTTATTTCAGTACATTCTGACCAATGCATACCATCAGTTATGTTTCAAAACACTGTTTCAGTACAAGCAGCAAGAGGCAACTAACCCAGTTTTACCACACACAGCACACCTAACACAAATCTGACCAAAGTGAGACAGCTGCATTATGGAAGAATGAAGACATTATTATTAAAAAATCAGCCAAACTTGGATTTACAACAACATGGATGTGTTACCTGAAGGTGTCCATACTCCTCGTGGGAGAAGACCTCATCTCCAGTTTGTGCATTGAACACAGAATGCAGACATGCAGATGGTTTGGGGTCTTGTTTAAATTTCTGAACCTAAAAGTGAGTGAAAGGCAAAACATAAAAGCAAAGGCAATAATTTCAGTATGTTTGGCAACCACAAATTCACCATATACCTTATTTAAATTATTATTACTATTGTTATTATTTTCAAACTAAAAAAGGCTTAATTTGACCACTATGTGAATCATCAACAGTGTATTTTCAGAACAATTACTTTATAGCTGGTAACTAAATGAAACCCAGATAGCTCCATAACTCTTCAAGCCATGCTTTGCTCTCCAACAAATGTTAAAATTTTCTAACCATCATTGCCAGTAGCTGATCCACATTTCACAGTATTTTCAACACTGATGCTACCTTCTTAAGATTTTCTTCTCTACCAACAAAACACAGCATGTGCCTCAGTACAATCAAACAAGTACTATATTGTAGAGCCTACTCCACAAATACAATAAATATTCTACAGGTCATGACTCATATGTTCATTGGCAATAGAATGCAACATCTGCATTTTTGCTAAAAGCAGCAGCACTTGCTCAAGTCATGTCTTGAGCAGATATAAGTTATATTACTAAAAAATATTTTCCTTTTACATGAGGCCACACACAGTCTCTCAGAAAAAAGTCCAGCTTGACTTCTGTCTGTTAGCTACCAGAAACTGTTTTTTCCTACACTGGAGGAAGGGAAAGACATCTGTAGTAGACAAGACAAAACCAGACAAGCAGTGTGCCAGCAGTGGGACACCTCTGCTAATTTAATGCTCATTATTCTTATCTGGCACTCCTCATCCCCAAAACAAATAACTGCACATCAAAGAGAAAAACAACAGCTCAAATGTAACAAGATCAATTTAGGTCAAGATTATTTAAAGATATGAGACTTTCAAGAAACAATCCAAACCCCCAGAAAATATATGTCAGCATAGATACAAGTGGCTATGCAATGCTTGCTCATTATTATTGTTACTGATACCAGATACCTGTGGGCTTCCCATTTCAGTTTGTGTGCTCAGCTGTGAGGGAAGCTATGGACTGACATGAAAACTATTTCTAATAATACAGTTAAAAGTCAGTGACCTGAAACTTCAAATAACTACATGGAATATATGTATTTAACTACTTCTAGATCTGCTGCTAGCCACTACACAAAATGTATCCACCACACCAAATTTTAATAAGAAAGCCTGAATATTCAGAGTATATTCACAAGAGAATTAAGGGCTGAAGAAATCAACTGTGTTGCAACACAAGTAGACTACTCTGCTTCCTTACTCATTTTGGAAATGTGTGACCTTCTGAAACTATGTCATTAAGTAAAATACTGCTGGAAAATGTCTGCTAAAGAAACCAAGCAAAAAATCAAAATGATCACCTAGGTAAAGAGAGCAACTACAAACGCAATAACCAAGATAACAGTGCAAAAATAACTCTCCAGCCTTAACAAAAAGTAGTTCTACATCTTTCCATTTAATCACTATAAAAAGACATAAAACCCCCCACAAGTACTAATGGTGTAATACTTAAATGGGACAAATAACTGCAAAATGAACACAAAGAAGTTTCAAGTGTACCCTGCACTTTCCCACCCAAAACGCTCACATCTTCTACTCCCTAAAACAATGCTGCAGCAACAACGAAGCAGCTGTTCTGAGCTGGGGCACCCTGACCCTGTGAATGTGATGTGCATTCAGGATTTGCTCCCCAGCTGAGCGGATCCCTCGCTGAGGGCAGTTTCACCTTATCGGCCTGGCGCATGTAGCAGTAGAGAATTCCCCTCATGCACTTGATGGCAGAATGCTCCAGCTCGTGGGTCCTCCCCTTGTCATCATCGATGCGCCTGGGTGAGAGAGAGAACTCATAAAGCAAATTGCAAATGCATTAGTGGGGAAGAAAAAAGACATTCATGCTTTGGAATATTAAGTATTTAACTAATGCTGTTGCATAGTGGTGCCCTCGCTCATATCTACCTATTTACAGCCCTAGTCATCCTTTCTCAATAAAATTAATAAAAATAATAAAAATAATAAAGTTTGTCTGGCAACTTACACAAGCATTCCTCTTTCAAAACTCAAGAATTAAAAAAATCCTTCCTGATATTATAACACATGCCCTCACTCATATCTATCTATTTACAGCCCTAGTCATCCTTTCTCATTAAAAATAATAAAAGGGTTTTTGTCTGGCAACTTACACAAGCATTCCTCTTTCAAAACTCAAGAATTAAAAAAATCCTTCCTGATATTATAACACCTAGTCTCTTGCAAGTAAATGATTCTTAGGACCAGCAACAAGCCCATCAATGCCCTGAACTCTACTACTAGATTTAAAAGTATCCCCTGAGTACAATTTGCCAGAAGAACCTCTATTTTTAGTAGCATGCATTAATTCCACTGTAACAAATACTGACACCAACTACATTATATGAAAACATGTTTACTTACCAAAAGAAGAGTGACATTTTTAACCTAGCACCTTCATAAATATTTTTACCAAGATTTGGAAATGCACCATTTTCTATGGGTTTACAAATCTAATTTTGATAAAACTTCATCTTTTAAAACTTTTCCAGGGAACTGAAAAAGAGAGGGAATGTAACCTGGCAGAGACATGAGTGTAGAAGTTATTCACCTGTAAGCAAGGGCCAATGCCCAGGCACAGGCAGCACAGTAAAGGCTATCATGGACTTTTGCCTTTTGATTACTCCCAAAAGTCTTGGTAGGGAACAGACCTGTGGTTGGGCTTTGATAGACCAGCAACGTTGATTTAACTGGAAGAAGGAAAAATAAAAAAGATTGTTAACAACATTTGTATTTCTTCCAGTTTCTAAATAGATTTTCAGGAACAGATCAAGGTGTAAACAACCTGTTAGAGCATGCACAAGATAAAATAAGGAAAAGAAAGGTAAGGAGAAACACACACAAACTTTGTTATATTGTTTTTTTAGACAAATTAGACCTTTTTACACAAAAACCCAGCAGTATTCAAAACTATTTCTATGACTCTGTTCTAGCACAACCCACTTTGTACAGAATTTCCACAAAGCAACACAGTAATTTCCTTTCAATGAAAACAGAAGAAAAAAGTGACTACAGCATGTCAACTGCCCCCAATCAGTTAAATGCTTAAACTCTCCAGAACTCTACATTCATAAAAATTACATTTTTAACTCAGGCCAGATGATCATATCAATATTTATATAAGTAGAGGGGAATAAGTAAGGAGAAAGGACAACTACAATTATTTAACTCAGTATCCTGATATGAAAATAGACTAAGACAGAATTTTTCAGGTTGCCAAAATTGAGTTTGAAAAAACACTAGATATTACTTTAATTATTTTTGTACTTCAGTGTTTTGCATTTTGGAAATTGCTTTTCCTAAGGTTACATAATAACTGGAATGCTACAAGATTGAAACTGGGCTTAATGCCCTCGAACATGACCTTTCTAACAATAATCTCTTCAGCATAAGACAGGAAAGCAGGTTTTCTCCAGAGATTGTTATCAAGCATCAATTTTAAGAAGGCATCTTTATTGTATATATAGAGTACTTAGAAACTAAGTATTCTAAATGAAAATTATAAGGTTTTACAACTTTTTGCATTATATTCAGTGTCTTGATACGCTATAACAAAAGCTTTGATAAAATATTACCTGAAAAAGTCAATACAGATTATTATAAATGAAGTATCAATTCAATAGTAGATTTTTACTGTGGCAGCAGCAAAATTGCCTGAGATAAACAGCAAGCACCACCATGGATTTGTTGCTGCCAAGTGTTAAAAAAACCAATTGAACAGTCATCTCCTCTGTAAGAAAGCAATGCACCTCTAAAATCTATGGATAGACCAGGTAGAGATTTCACTTCAAAAAGCCATTGGAATGAAGGGAATCCCATCCCACATTTTTACAATGATGGGGAAATTGTTCACTGTTCTGTACCCTTGCCTGAGTAAAACTTAAATTTTAAACTGTCAATTGCACAGCCATTAAACAGCCCTGATTTGAGAATACAGGCAGGACTTCATTATAACAAAAACCTCCTAAAACCCAAAACAATCAAAACAAAATGTTGCTTCTTTAATGGTTTTGGCTTAAAATAGCATCAAATGAAAAACTACAGTTGACTTGAAATTAACTAACAAATAAAATTTCAGCACAAAAATACATTATAGCACCATTAATAGCAAAAAAGAACTGCCAGACTATTCCAAGTACTACAAGAAAGGTTCTGTCCATTTAAATTTTTCCTCAGCTGTATCAATCCTAAGCTACCCCTTTATCCAAAATAATTCTAAATTCAATCTTACAGCTGAACTGGATTTTCAATAGACATTTTGATTTACAGAAAGAAATTCAACTCAGCCCTTCTCTTTGCACCTTCCAAACATCCAGCAGAAGTTTAGGAAACTATCCTAAAGTAGGAATAATGTAGAGCTGATATTTATCAGCAAATATCAATTCTAACTCACTTCTGGGTTAGTCCAAGCATTATTAACTTACCAATTCTATAGTAATGATTTAATTTATCCCACAGAGTTTCCCCCTCTGGCTTTGGAAGGTTAATACATTTAAGTGGCTCATAAATGGAACCTAAAATAAGAAGAAAAAATAAAACAAAAATCAAGATCAGAATCAGTTTCATCATTTCAATATTGCTAAAAATTACTGTGATAAGGAATTTCTTCATGTTTGTTATACAAAAGCACAATTTTTCAAATTTCAATTGCAACAAAAAAGTTGTTATCTCTACAGTCTCAGAGAACTTTTTCTACAGTACCTGTCTACACAAACCAGACCTCTACCTGCACCTCCAGTGCCTTGTAGATACTCAACTACAGCAAATGCTACAGAAGTGTAGAGTTAATTGTTGAAGACAACTATTAAATGTTAAGAGTTTTCTATGAACATTTTCTTAGAACTTAAGTATATTACAGAGAAAATTCCAGAAGGTACGTAGGAAAACAGAAGAGGGACAAAAGTAGACCATATTCAATTCTTACTGCCCTACCTGCCTTCTAAAATGGTGAAGATGTTCAACACCATCAGTGTTTCACCTACCCCCACCTTGTCTGCACCCACCAGAGTCAGCCCAGCTGATGTCATGTCAGAATAGGGGTTGGCTTGTTCCCACATGCTGCTAAAGCTTAAACAAGTTATTCAACAGATAAAGCCCTCAAGTTACCTATATTCCAGAGAAATACAATGCTACCAAATCCCCATCTTTCATTCTCACTGTCCCACATATTGATGCTTCCCTATCTGCACCTGAAAAGTCACTTTTACTGAGAGCTGAAATGAGCCACCTCTTCAAAATCACTGGGGTGAACCATTTCCAACTTCTAATTTCAGAGTAACATCCTGCTCTCCCCTGCAAATCACTGGCTTTATTCAGTGTTCTGGATGGCAAGATCTCCACAAGAGCCATGTGCTAACAGGAAGAATGAGAACTTTCCCTTTCCAGGCTGCACCCTGCCCTTTGGAAAAGCTCAGGGAATGCAGTGCCAGGGCAGCCCTCATTTCCAACTTCTAATTTCGGAGTAACATCCTGCTCTGGATGGCAAGATCTCCACAAGAGCCATGTGCTAACAGGAAGAATGAGAACTTTCCCTTTCCAGGCTGCACCCTGCCCTTTGGAAAAGCTCAGGGAATGCAGTGCCAGGGCAGCCCAACCAGCCAAGCAGTTCTGGCAGGACACAGCGAGTGCTGCTGTTCACAGAGCCTCTTTGGCAATCCCAGCACACTCCCAAGCACCAGACTCGTGACTGTCCATATACAGGACTCTCAGCCTCATGACATCAAGAAAACAAAATGAAGAAAAAGAAAAGTGTTCGAGAAACAACCGGATGTGGGACTCAGTGCCCTGTCCAGTTGCCAAGATGGTGTTTGGTCAAATGTTGGACCTGATGACCTCAGAGGTCCTTTCCAACTCAACTGGGTTGTGTGCAGAATGGTGACAAAAGCTTTATGAATCAAGTCCTTTGGGGGAGACAAGAAAATGTCCAGCCATTCAAAATTGCAAACCTCACCCCAAGTTAGATTGCCTTTGCTTTGCCAGCACAGGAGTGAAACAAACCCCACCCTCCCTGAGCAGAGCCCTGGGGGCCTGCTCTGCCTGGATGTCCTGGTGATGCTTCCCAACCCATCTGAGCTTCCCCCACAGCCTTTCCTCACTGGGAGAGGTTAAATTAGAAATAAACACCTGCATGTGGGAAAGGGACTGAAAGGGAAGCACAGAGAGCCCAGTGTATTTGAACTGCCTAAAAAAAAAAGTCAAAAGAAATGAAATTGCTCTGTAATGGAAAAGAAAAACTTGGAACATACCATAGTTTTTGTATCATCTATTTAAATAAACAAATAAATAAATAATGAACATTCTGAACCAATTTAAATCCATTTTTGAACTTTTGTATCATCTATTTAAATAAACAAACAAATAAATAAATAAATAATGAACATTCTGAACCAATTTAAATCCATTTTTGAAGCTATTTTGTTTTTCTACTTCTTTTAGCCTATGAATCCCTGTCCATGAAATGATTTATAATTTATGCTGTTATACAATTAATTCACTTATCTTACAAAAGCACACAATACAGTGAGCTGCAGTAACTGTAATTTTGTACAGTGTTGCAGTGAAAGGACAGAATACACAAAAGAAAAAAATCTTCAGGAAGTCAGTGCATAAAAAGCAGCAATTTTAGGAGAAATTCACTTACTAGATTTTCAAAGGCAAAATAATGATTCTAACTCTTAGATTAGCTAGGTGAATATCACATGCATATTCACCATCCTTTGTGTGTGAAATGGGTTCAGAATGTCCATTTCCTGCAGGCTGCCAACCCCAGTGTGGCACCAGGACACACAGCTGAGCATCCACAGGCACATACACACGAGTCAAAAGTTCCTGAACTAAAAGTGTTTTCATTTAAATACTCACCAGACAATCTGTGACCCTCTGTGGCCAACAGAGAAACAAAACAAAGGTATCAAGAACAAAAAGCAAGCATATTCTTCTATTTCAGAGCATTCAAAGGTTTCAACTTAGTGCAGAAAGAAGATTAAACAGAACAGAGAGCATGAAAATGTCAAAACACCACCACAACTTACATTATTCTAGATGTTTGAAACTTTAATACAAATATAGTAAAACAGTCAGAGTAGACTGCTGATGGAACAGAAAGGTGAAATGAATTCAAAGTTTGAAAAACTGACAAAAAATAGTTTTATGCTTTTGAAGTATTCTCTAAAATTACTCCTACTATAAGGAGGAGAACTTGTTTAAATCAAAGTTTTCCATGCATTTTTCATTAAGTCCTTATTAGTATCTATAAAGCTGATGTTTTGCTTGGGTGTCTACAGCATTCTCCTAGAGAAATCATGTGGTAAATTACATTCATTACAATCACAACCTAATCAAAGCAAGGAACAGTCAGGACAAACACGAAGCTGCTCCTTCCCTGAGCTTTTGGAGAGAGCCCATAACACAGAGGAAGCTATTTTAAGGATGGCTAAAAAAAAGCCTGTCTACAGTCTCATCCAAAATCTATCTGGGTTCATTTCAGCAAAATAAAAACCTGTCATAGAAAACTATTTACAATTACATATTTAAAATCAGTTTTCTAACAAAAAAAAAAAAAAATGGAAGCAACACAGCAAGAACTTTATTCCTATATTTCACATGCCAGAATAACAAAAGAAAAATGTTGGTTTGCATAATTAAATTGGGCCAGGCTAAAAGAAAAAAAACTGAGAATACAAGATTTCCTTGTAGATTTGATAAGAATCAAAACTGATCACAGCCTCTGATGTGACATTAGGTCTGGACATAATCAAACACTTGAGACAGAGGCAAGCCCTGGGCCTCCTGGAAGCAACACAGCAAGAACTTTATTTCCAACATTTCACATGCCAGAATAACAAAAGAAAATGTTGGTTTGCATAATTAAATCAGGCCAGGCCAAAAGAAAAAAGCTGAGAATACAAGATTTTTTTGTAGATTTGATAAGAATGAAAACTGATCACAGTGACATTAGGTCTGGACATAATCAAACACTTGAGACAGAGGCAAGCCCTGGGCCTCAGATCACTGCAACTTCCATCACCCAGCATTAGTAAGGGCAGCGGCAGCTTCACATTACAGAAGTCATTGGGACCAAAGAGGATTTTATTTCTACCCACAGTAAAGTTTAAGAAATGATATCACAAGGGGATTTTTAATCACTACAGACAGGAGGAAACTCTGATCTCATAGTTGATCCTGCTTTGAGCAAGAGGCTGGAGTAGGTGACATCCTGACAACCCTTCCAGACTGATCTGTTCTACAAAACAAGGTAAGGAAACACCAGGAGAGGGCTTGGAGAGGAAGATGGAAAAGGTATTAAAGTATTCCTCTACCTGAATACACAGCAGAAGTAAGCAAAAAGTATGAATTCTTACCTTGGTTGAGTGACAATAACATATGGGTAAAAATGATTAAAATCTTGTAATAGTTTAATTTAAATAGCATTAAAGTGACAAAGCTTTTAAACGATCATTTATCAAGAAAAATCATGTGTTGCACTGTGCAATTAATTCAAGTAGTATTTCATAGTCATAGAACATCCTGAGTTGGAAGGGACCCACAAGGATTGTTGGAAGGGACCCACAAGCTCCTGGCCCTGCACAGAACAAGCCCAGAATGGCACCCTGTGCCTGACAGCATTGTCCAAACTGTTCCTGAGCTGTGTCAGGTTTGGTGCTGTGCCCAGTGTCCTGGGGAACCTGTTCCAGTGCCCAGCCACCCTCTGGGTGAAGAACCTTTTCCTGATATCCAACCTGAACCTCCCCTGGCACAGCTCCAACCATTTCTCCAGGGCCTGTCACTGCTCACCACAGAGGAAAAAGGAAAAAAATACACATAATTTATTCTGTCCTTTCTCTATTTCCCAATCATGTGAAGGTAGCTCTTTGTGCAGTATATTATACTTAATGGAAACTACTGATTTCAGGATTTACAGTAACTAACAACACAACAAAAGCTACTGAACACCAGAAATAAAATACTGACCATTGTGCCAGTACACAAGAGCTTCACATAACCAAAATGCCAAAGTCTACCACACAAGCCTTGTAAATGCTACAAGCAAGGCTGGAAAACTCTCAGGATATTAAGGCAGGAATTGCCATTTCTGAGAATTCAAATCAATAGGTCCTAAAACTACTAAAAATGTTTATTTTGCATCATAACAAGAGAAACATCAAATATTTATACAATAATTAGGAAAAGGTGGTTGTTGTTCTGGTTTTTTTTTAACACTGTCAACACATCACATTTTTTGATGGTCAGAGAGGCAAAACTGAAAAGCCACAGGAAGGGTTTTTCACACAAGCCACCCAGCTGTGTCCCCTTACCTGGTCACTCACCAGCACTTGTACCACTACTGAGTTTCAACAAGGACTACCCAAGAGCTTCCCCCATCACAGAGTGTCACATATGGATACATCTCATCCCAAACTCCCTTCAAAATACACAGGAATAGTCTGGACAGCTTCATCTATTCTTGCTTCTGTTGTACCTGAGGAGAAGCTGTGCCAGGGGGCTTTACTTTGCTTCCACTTAATTTCCAAATGTCCAACTTTGTAACCAAGGACTGACTGACTGGAAATTTTACTTCTCTCTAAACCAGTCACACTGGGGTTTTTTAGGAGTCAATCAAACAGAATTCCTAATGCACCTTTCACATGACTGTCATCTTAAAAGAGAAATTGGAGTTCAGAGAGGGTTGCACTGAGGGATACTACACAGGAATGCTAAACAAACAAAACAGGAAGATTTGATAGTACATTTCAATCTAAGTAATTACAATTTTCTGAAATTTTTATTGAAAGAGTTCAAATGTTTAAGTTCTATTGTACAGAGCTAAAGAGCTACTAACACAGAACACTGCATGAAACAAAACATACAATTATTTTTGTTGAATTAAATAGCCACAAATAAAAACAAAACACGGAACTGCACACTTACCAAATTTTAAAAAAGCATGCGCAGAGGAGGCTCTGTCATCATCCAAATTGGCCATTTCAAATTGGTGCAGCTAATCACAAACGGCTCAGGCTAAGCTACAGTAATTTTCAAAACTGTTTAGTAAATGTTAAAGGCAATCAGCATTAAATTAAGTGAAAGCAATGTTAGTGGAGTTATTAACACAACAGATTGCACAGCACAAACTTTCATTACATCTTCTGTTTCCTTCTTCTACACTGACCTCTTGGTTTTATTTTGCTTTTACCTCCATAAAACTTAGTAGTTTACTCCATCTGAGTGAAAGGACACAGTTTAAAAAATCCATCTTTTGGATATTTGATATGAGCTTTGTTATTCAATAGGAAATTTGCTACAAACACCAAAAGGTGATGAATACAATCTATTTCAAGACGAAATAAAAATACTGATTTAACCAGTGCACACTAAAGTGTTAAGTAACAATAATAAGGGGCTAAAACTCTGCTTAGGCACAGTGCTGCTTTCATCCCACGTGAAATCTACACCAGGATGTTCCCTATAGTAATATACATTACTTATGGCACTGAATATCTCAGTTATTAGGGGTATGTCATCTTCCACTTTGGAATATACAATAGGAAAAACATGTCTGCAACTATGACAAGTTTTTCCAAATCTTTAAAGTTTATCTTTTTTAAAGTAAGAAAAATGTTGGGGGCTTTAGACTAATCAACTACTATATTTAGAATCTGCTCCAAATCAGAGTAGCAACATATGAAACTGTATTTTATTACTTCAGGAAGGGAAGTGAAAATTTCTGAATAAAATTTGGTTTTACTGGAAAAAAAGTAATTCACAATTTAATAAACATAAACATGAGGATACAAATTCCCTCCTACAGGATTGAGTCTTACATGATCATTGCTGCAGGCTATAGAACAGGAGGCACTGGTGCATTTCAGGCACGTGTGTCTATACTCCATGTTTACCACATCTTACTCCAAGAAGTACACTCATAAAAAAACCCAAACCAAACCAAACAGTGCTGTTTGTGAGCTGGGACTGCAGCACAGGCTCAGCCACACCAGGAGCATGTGCCCATGTTTACCACACCTTACTCCAAGAAGCACACTCATAAAAAAACCCAAACCAAACAGTGTTGTCTGTGAGCTGGGACTGCAGCACAGGCTCAGCCACACCAGGAGCATGTGGGGGACTTCCAGTCACTTCCTTAGGTAATCCCAACCACGTCTCCTTCTGACAGGGCCAGGAAGGAAAATAAAAGCCCTGAAGTTATACAAATTTCAACATAAAGATGCAGCAGTAAACTTGAAATATAAGAACATTATTTTTATTTTTAGATATGAATGTTACTTGAAAAATATTAAATAAAATCTGATTTTTAAATCACCTCTTTCATCAGAAAAACTTTTCAACTGAAATAATGTTTATTTCTTGAGAAAATTTCTTCAGTTGTTGTACAGACAACTCTAGACAATCTCTGAACAAAATCTGCGTGAACGGGGAAAAATGGAAGTGAGCTACAATCTGTCATTGCTCAGCATACAATTCTTTATACATGTAACAAAAAAGTAACAGGCAGCAGCAGCAAAGAAAAAGTTTGAAACAATCAAACGCCTTCTGCAGGCAGGCCTGACCCTGCAGGGGATCCCAAAGTATTGGGATAGGATTCCTAATGCTTTAGGATCCCGAGGCTGGGAATGCCGCAGCCGGGCCCGCAGCTGCCAGCCCCGGCTGTGCAGAGCGCCCCGGCTCCGTGTGTCACCCACACTGCCAGCCCCGGCCCCCTGTCATCCACACCGCCAGCCCCGGCCCCGTGTGTCACCCACACTGCCAGCCCCGGCTCCCTCTGTCCCTCACACTGCCAGCCCCGGCCCCTCTGTCGCTCACTGCCAGCCCGGTAACCCGACCGGCCGCCAGCCAACACCTCCTGCCGCGGGACTGCCCTCCAATCACACACAAACCGAACTCTAATGCCAAATTAACCAGACCAGACTGATTACCAATCAATTTGTATACAATCAGTTCTTCAGAGCCCTCACAAAGCTCCGCTTTGGTCTCAGTGTCTGATCAGTTAGTAGCACAACAAAACCAACCAAACATGCAAATAAGCAACAACTGAGTGTTACAGGCATGTGTGGTGTATAAATAAACACAGGGATCTTCTAGAAAAGTTTCTCCGTTAGAACAATTAAACGCCTGGCATGACTGTATTTTACTTTCAAAAAAAAAAAAAAATTCAAACTCCAAGTTTTCTGAAGTTCAGAAATTCAGGCTAACTCGGCAAACACCACCCTTTGGTTCAGGAAAAGTTTCTCCGTTAGAACAATTTAACGCCTGGTATGACTGCATTTTACTTTTAAAAAAATAAATTCAAACTCCAAGTTTTCTGAAGTTCAGAAATTCAGGCTAACTCGGCCGGGCCGTGCCCGCCGCTGGCCCCGCTGCTGGCCCTGCTGGCCCTGGCGGGGCCCGCCCGAGCGCTGCAGAATGTCACCGCTCAGCTCTTCGGGCCCGAGGCCCGCGGGACGCTGGCGGCCTTCGGCGACTTCAACTCGGACAAGCAGACGGACCTGTTCGTGCTGCGCGGCGGTGAGTGCGCGGCAGGCCCGGCGCTCCGCGGGCCGGGCTGCCCGTCCCGCACGGCCGCGGGTGCTGCCCACCCCGTGCGGGGCCGGCGGGCCGGGGCTGCGGGGAGCCCGGCCGGGCCGGGGATGTGCCTTACCGGCTGTGCCTTACCGGCTGCGCCTTACCGGTGGCTCGCCCTCTCCCCGAGCACCGCCGCTGTGCCGGCGCGGTGAGCACAGCATCGTTCGTGGGGTGAAACTGACCCGTGCTTTGCTCGCAGGTGTTTCCTGTGTGCCGTACGGCGTTCGGTTTGCGCTGGAATGGTTCATGTAGGGCGCGTTTTTCTTTTAAAGTTGGATTTCTGGTTGTGAAATAATTTAAAGACTTCATCCTACAACTTGAATGGTCACAAACTGTTGTTTTGCTCCTACTTTTAGAATATTTTTAGAAACAAAGATGAACATTTCACAGGTGTGGAGGAAAAAATGCACATTATCCTACTTTGAACATTAGACGTTAAAGTGCCGTGGTAGCTGTCACCTGCCACAGGTTTCTCTTCATGCTTCAGATATGGGGAGACCTCAAATCAGGGCTTATTTTCAGTGGTCAGTGTTATTTGCAGACTTTAATCTTGGAGTATTTTACTTTCTTGAAGCACATTAAGATAGTAAATTTATTCTCAGATTCACCTTTTTTATTCCTTCCATCTCAGAAATGTTTTTCTAAGTAGCTTTGGTAAAGCATGAGTGACTTTCCCATCTAGTTGAGTTATTGAAATGCATGGCTCCCTGGAAATGCTCCACTGGCTCATCTACTGAAAAAATGGTCAGATTTAAAATGAATGTCTGTGATAAGAGATTTAATTTTTACTTTCTTATCTTTCAGATGAGTGCATATAAAAATGTGAATAGTTATAGGTTTCAGAAATGAGATTCATGATTTCTTTACGTCTCTAGAGCAGCAATTGATCAATCATTTTCCCGTGTGGTACTTACTGTAAAAATCAGATTGAAATAACATAGTTTAAAACATTCTTTTTCATAACCTAAGTCTTGGTGAAAAGTAACTACAGAATACTCTCAAAACAAAAGGTAGTGGCTCTAAATGGTGGGATTGTAAACAGCATGAGGAGATGAGCACTGGAGATGACATGAGACTTTGAGGAACAAGAGTCTGTAAAGCAGCCCAGTCCTAATAATCCCAACCCTTAATAAAGAAATGGGGATGGTATCTTGGACCTTTGGCTGGATATATGTTATTTTTCTGATCTTGCATTACTTCATTTGAGTGAGAGTAATGTTCCATGTACTCAGATACATAAAAGAACATCAGATTGTGCTCTATCTTGTGAGGGATAGTCCAGATCCAGAAGTGTCCCATTGCCAGACCAGTTCCAGCCTTGCATTACTTCAGTTGAGTGAGAGTAATGTTCCATATACTCGGATACATAAAAGAACATCAGATTGTGCTCATACCTTTGTAAGAAACAATAAACTTGCTGAATGTGAGGGATAGTCCAGATCCAGAAGTGTCCCATTGCCAGACCAGTTCCAGAGTACCAGTGGCCTGTGGGTTTAGTCACTTTTTGAAACTCAGAATCTACAAATAAATGGAATTGTGCACACACTTACCTGTTTTGTGAGGCTATGCCTGTAACAGGTCTGTGGGGAAGCTCTTGCTGGTTGCTTGTTTTATGTGCCAGCTTCTGGTAATGCTTGATGCCTCTGCTGGAAGTACAGGGGGGCAGTGAGTGAGCATTCCCCTGTTCACCTGCTGCATTTCATTGGGGAATTTGGGAAACTCTGTGGTATATATCTCACATATACATATTTGTGTGTGTGTGTCATATAGGTCACACAGAAACTCAGCCTGAAGACCTCTAATCTACATTATGGTTGTTTGTATGAAAACTATTCCTGTTTTTTCACACCCTCCAATGCACTGGCTTTTTTCTTACTGTCCTCTTATCTCAAAAAGATTACAGAACTGCAAACAGCATTTAAGATTGATTGTAGTGGCATAGTAATTCTGTTTTCTGTTAATGTAATAAATCATTTTAATAGTTAATTTGTTTTGGCTGTTGACGAGCGCTGAGCTGAAATTTTTATATCTCTATCTTTAATGACCAAAATATCTCATTTGTCAGTGTTGCAGCTAACTTGGAACCTGATATGTGTAAAAACACATTTGCTTTTTCATCCTGGTCATTACTTTACCAAGTAAGCAGTAAAAAGGCAGAGTGTGAGGTGTGAGATGGGAGCTCAGGGTGAGCAGGCAGCCCCCAGGGGTGCTGCTCCCAGCTGAGGCAGCCCCAGGCTCCTGGCCCTGGCCCTTCCCTCATCCAGGAACGTGCTGCAGCTCAGGCAGTGTTCCTCTGGGCCTCCTGGCCTCTCTGAAAGGGTCCTGGTCGTTTACTCGTTTGCTGGTGGATTCTCCTTCTCTTTGAGAGGTTTGTGGTATGTGCCTTTGGTTTCAAAGTGAGGATCCTTGTATTCTCTTCTCTGTCACAGCTGTGAACTCTGCCACAAAACAGTGCTCTAAAAAGTACTGTAGTAGCTCAAGTTTGGAGCCTTAGAATTATTCTTTTATAGAGAATGATTTTGTGGTGCTGCAGCTGGGGTTTACTGGAGAATAAAGCAGAGAAAAAAATACAATTGTTACACTGTGAGCTGTTTTACTTACAGAGGTGTGTGTGTATTGTGGTTTACTGACTTAAAATTTTATTTCATCACTGAGGTTAAAATTCTTATTTTCTTCCCTGAATTTCAGTTATTTCTGCAACATAAAATATGGGCTTTTATTTAGGTTGTCCTGAAATAATGAAATTATACTTGTATCATTGCCTCTAAATGGGGAGATGCTGCCTGAAACCAAGTAAATTCTGAGTTTCCTTTCAAGTGCTTTGGACAGCTGACACGGGAAAGCAGTATCAGATCCTCCTATGTGAGGCATAGTATTAAAATAATTTGAGTTAGCTTTTAAGCTTCAATTAGTTTTATGGAACTGCTGCCTATAACTTTTCTATGTGTAATATTTCTTAATTCATTACAGAAAGATTTATTTTAAGCAATGTGGTAAAAATAACAGAAAGTTCTAACACTAAACCCCCAAAGAAGATTTGTGATATTAGCACTCCTTTGAGATGCAGCTGGCTTTGTGTTGAAGTGCTCCTTTTGCCTCCTTTTGGATGAGGAGGAAGTAGTGGCATGAGACATCTTTGAAAGTTTTTGCTGCTGTGGGGAGTGGTCATTTGTGGCAGACTTGTTCAAATGTTGAGTTTGTATATGAACCATTTCCAGTTTTCCTCCGTTGCTCATGGTCTGCTTGCCTTGGCAGGAAATGAGTTGGTGATCTTCTTGGCTGACCAGAAGGAGCCCTACTTCAAGCCCCGCGTTAAGCTACCAATGAAGTAAGTATGGTTACTCAGGCTGCCACAGCCTGCTTGCCCTGGGAGGGCCTCTGCCCTCAGTGGGAGCTGCCTGCACTTGTCTGTGCTCGTGTTACCTCTTTGAGTTGTTGTTCAGCTTGCCCTTTCAGCTCCAGCTCTTGACCAACTTCCTGATCCGTGTCCTGATACATTTTTGTTTTGTTGGTCAGATGAGAGTCTGTGGAGATGACTTGTGTCATTCATGTTGTTCACTAATAAGTGTTGCTTCCCACCCCTTATGGAATATTTATGGTTTAGGTTTTGTCCTCAGATTAGTGTTTAAAGTATTCATGTGTTGAAATATTTTTGCAGTTGATTTGGATCTTCAGGACTATTTCTAGTGAAGCAAACTGTTATTCCTTAGCATATGTAGGTCTTTGTGGTGGGTAGGTTTAGTATCAATGGCAAGACATGTTTTCAGGGGAATTCATGTTACTAATGCAGTTACTAATGAAATCCAGCCAATATCATCTGATTTAGAAGAGATGTGAAAGATGGTATTTTGGTGTTTCTGTGTAGAGATGTTCCTTTCTCAAGTTTACATGTGGCCTTTAAAAAATATCAGTTTTTAATAAATGTAAACTGATCTGTTTATATGTGCATATATATGTCTAGCTTTAATATCCTGTAATACTGTTATGGTGATTGCTTATGAATAATGCTTACCAATAGTATTATGTTTATTAAAAGTTAAATTGCTTTTATAGCTCAGCTTCATCTTCTGTATTCTACATATTTGTATTTTTCCTTATTCCCTTGTGTCTGGGAAGGAACTAATTTATTTAATGCATTAGAAAGAATCTGCTTTTAATCCTTAATGTGACCCATGTTTGTGTGTGTAAAGCAGAGTCTGAGTAGGTAAGCAAAAGAAAAAAAGATAGAAAGAACAAACAAAAGTAGGAAGGAGTAGTAAGACCTGGCAGAAGGTAGGAGGAAATGGCATTGTCTTTTAAAAAATCTACCTGTGCCTGACTCCTGCTGTTTAAACAGCTCCTGTTGCCTTATGTTCTTGCTCTTGGAATGCAACCAAAAGATCCTGCTCACTGAAACACATTTTGTTTGACTGGTTCTAAACAAATGCTAGGACTTAATGAAGTGTGGATAGCATTAACAGGATATGGCTGAAGAATGTCTGATAGCTGAAGTTTAGAGTTAAAATGTCATTTTCCTTAGACAAAGACATCCTGTCAGGTGCCTTATTTTGAGATACTTTTGCAATAGATAAAGACTTAATCCTAAACCAGGTTTTTGAAGGGTAAGTTTGTATTGGACCAACTGATAGTAATTGGGCAAGCCTTTGATCACACAAGTGCTTTTTACATGCACACCTTTTTACAATTATTTGCATGTTGGGGCTTTTGTTTTTAATTCCAGATCCCTTGGTTTCACCATAACCAGTGTAGTTCCTGGAGATTATGATGGAGATTCCCAAATGGATGTCCTGCTCACTACCCAGGCCCCAAGTCATGGCAAAGATGAACTTTCAGTTTTTATTTTCTGGGGACACAACCAAACGTTAGGTGAGTTGCTGAGACTGGTTCTTAGTAAGATTGTTAGACTTCTTAATTCAAAGTATTGTCAAGAAGTTACAACTCATTTTTACAGTGTAATGATTGTTTTTACCACTAAAATAGGGATTAACAGCTATTCAGCTTCACACCCATATATTATCCTGCTGTTAAACTGTGTTCAGTAATTAATGAAAGAGAACAATACTTGCAGTATATTATGCAACAGATATAACCAAACATTATTCTAATTTGGCAGTACCTATTAACTGAAGAGCTGCTTCTCATGGCTTCCCCATCATGCATGTCAGCTTCACAAAGACTATCTCAAAAGATTTATCTTCAGTTTAAAATGCACAGGGAACCTGCTGTGTATTTTAGTGCATCAGCTTTCAAAATCACATACCTAAACCCACCACCAGTAATATAATATATTTGTTTAACTAAATTCTTTAAAGACAGTGATACACTAAAGTGAGTATTGGAAGAAAGGTTTCTAGAGTCTCTATTGCTGGAAGTTTTCACGACCTTTAGAATTGAGTTTTCAGGAGTCTCTTAGCAGCGTTTGAGGTATAGCTGATTCCCTCTTGGGGTAGAGTCATGGAACTCTTGGGGTCTCTTGGGGTCTCCTCTGTTTTCTGTTGACTTTGCTAGGAAAGTGTTTAGGGAGGAATTTAGGTTTGATGAAGCTAGCAGATAAGAAAAAGAAAATACTCTTTCATCCACAAAAACTACTGAATAATTACTATTGTAAACAAGTGTGTTATGGCATAGTTAGAGGTGAGGCAAGTTTGCCTCAGACACCAGTGCTTCTGGCTTTAAGGCTTAGGGAGGAATTTAGTTTTGAACAAGCTAGCAGATAAGCAAAAGAAAATACTCTTTAATCCATAAAAACTACTGAAGAATAATTACTATTGTAAACAAGTGTGTTATGGCATAGTTAGAGGTGAGGCAAGTTTGCCTCAGACACCAGTGCTTCTGGCTTTAATCAGAGCTGAAACAAGCAGCCTGGAAAAGTGCAATGGATCAGATATTAGGGGAATAGCAGGTCTATCTAGCATTGGGAAGAATATGAGGAATTGGATGAAGTTATCCTGTTTTGTTTCAGGAAAAAACTTCAAGTGTTGGGGGAAACACAAAGAGCATATGGGGCCTGGAGGAGGAGTCAGAGGTTAAAATTCAGGCAGTGGTTGGTATGTGCTGAGGCCACTGGCAAGGTATGGGGTGTCTCCTTGGGTAATGAAGTGTGGCAGACAAGTCAGTAGGAGGGGACTGTTGTGTGAAATGTGGAGATTGTAAAGACAAACATTGCGGAGAGAGAAGGGAAATGGGAATAATCTGGCAAGGAGTTTGGATTACAAGTAAAAGTGAAGTGTAAGGTGATAACCTGGTTAGAGCTTAATCCTCACTTCCCATTTAGAAAATCTACCTTTATTGCTTATTTCAAATACTCAGTGTGTATAATTAAGAATTATTTATAGTAGCAAAACATTAAAGAGAAGTCAAACATACAATGAATGTTAAACTTTTAGCTTGTCTTCATCCCAACTGTTTCAGTTTTCCTGTATCTGAGTGATTGCAGTCATACACAGAAGTAGGTTTCACTGAGATCTACTTGGAATAATTTGTTGAGGAGTTTAGTGGAGAGGGAAGAAGCCTTCAGTATTTTAACTGTAACTTACCTTTCCTGCAAAAATTCAGGAAGCCATTTAGTTCTTTATATTAAGTGGTGCCTTTTTTTAAATCTTAAAACTGATGGTTTTAAATGAATAGAAGAATTATGTCTTAGTTGCAAATGCAAATATATTGTATATATTTGTCAGAATATATTGGTAACTAAATCAAGTTAATATTTTCTATTTTCAGATCTTAACCATAAAACTATGTTAAATAAGACTTTTCATGATGAGCCTCTAGTAATGGAGTAAGTATGACCTCTTTTTTTAGAAAACCACATTTATACTGGTGACTAAGAGCAACTTAAATACATTTTAATGCTAAAAGTTGAAATATATGCTCTTTATCTTTTGAGAACAGGGTGGTTTGTGTAATGTCAACTGATCCAACAATAGATGATGAACCAAAATAGTTGTCTTTACAGTTCTTGTGTATGATATTATCCTGGCAATAGTAACTACATGATCTTTTAATTCCTTTCATTTCAGTACTGTGAGTATTCAGAAAAGGAGCCATTCATTTCTCAGTGAATTTTGTAAAGCAAAAACCTTACTGGCTACCAAAATGAGCAAATGTCCCTTTCACAATGTGCTTGCCTGTGTGTGAAATGCTGAACAAAAGTGGAGGGAAGCAGATCTGTGAGGTGAAGCACTGACAGACCAGCAGCTCAGACAAGAGCCACAATTCAGAGTCACGACTGAGAGTGGGAAAATGTCCGAGTACAGATGAGTTTAAGAGCAGGTGGTTTGTGCTCCTGGGGGGACTGAGGTGGTGCTGACACTGTGTTCCATTTTCAGCTTCAATGGAGACTTGATTCCTGATGTGTTTGGTGTCACCAGTGACTCCAGTAAGCCACAGATCCTGCTGGGAGGGTAAGCTGAGGGCTCAGCATGGCTTTGGAACTTGGCATTGTGTATCCACTTCCCATTAAAGTGTAGGATTTGTGTGTGAATCCTCTTTCTGTCCATAGCAAACATTCAGTGACACTCTTCATCTGCTCTGGAAAGTGTTATTTTATAGGGAGAGTAGAAATTCCATGAGAGCTGAGAAAACAGAACCACTGATAATGGACATCAGAAATAGGAAAATGGGCTCTTGGAACAATTAGTTCCAAGAAGTTCTAGTCTCATTTGTTTAGTACACTTTTGATATTTAGTATTATAATCTGTGTTATGGAACTTGTGCTGTATAAAAGCTGCTTTCAGGTTGATGCAAGAACTATTGAAACAGATCTTATAATTAAAGGAATGGCAAAAGAAAAATCTGCAAGTGTTTGAGGTAAACTTAAAAAAATGCTGTCATCTGTCTAGGAAATGATTTGTAATAGGAGGGTTGGACACCAGAGGAAATCAAAAGCACAGGAAGTGCAGGAGGTAAGAGTATTGAACTATATATATTAAGGAAAATACAGGGGAAGAGATTTCTGAAGTGACATAAAGCAGAGGTGAGTAAGTAGCAGCACAAGTGTGCATGCAGGTGGTGTCTGTATCACATCCCTTGTGTTAAGGAGTGCCTCAGGCCACTCATGGGCAGATAGAATTTGACTGAAGCCTTGTGAGATGAAATTGCACCAAAGGGGATGAAATTTCATTATTAAAATTTCTGCTAGCCCTGAAATTTCTAGAATGGGACCAGTTATCAAATACTGGATTAAAAATAACTGCATACTTAAATGCTTAACAAGGATTGTACAAAGGATTATTTTTAATTGTTTTGGATATGAATGCTGAAATCAAAGCATAACAAAAGATTGCTACTCTATATTATTCAGTTACAGACTGGCTCTTCTGAGCCAGTAGAGACACAATGTCTCTACTTAAACAAAGAACTTCAAGTCTATCATTTGAAAATAAAAACACCCCTATACCTGTAGTTCCTGTCTCTTTTCCTTTCCCCTCATAAATAACATTTGAATGTGTCAGTGGGAGCTATGCCCTTCTTGGCAGTGCTTTTGTTCATTAATCCCAGCTTGAATTGTATCACCGATAAATAACATTTGAATGTGTCAGTGGAAGCTATGCCCTTCTTGGCAGTGTGCTTTTGTTCATTAATCCCAGCTTGAATTGTATCACCATACTTGTACTGGTGGCTTATGAAACAGATTTCAGATTCACAAGGATGTTTCTGAGCACTTTACAATGATTATATATAAAATAAATTGTATGAGCTTTTGACAAAATGGAAGACTAGGAAAGATTTGTTTCATTTTGTTGAAGAAATTCTTTCAGGAGCTTTAAGATACAAATAAACTTATCATAGCTCAAAATAAGACTGAGTGCTATAGGTAATAGCATAAGCCATGTCTTGTTCATGGAAAACTGCCTTGTCATCTGCTTAGAAAAGCACTTTTGTATTTTAATCCAAAATGTTTTAAGATTTCTTCTGGAGCTGTATGATTAACTTCATTGGCAGTCTTCAAGACTGAATATATAGGAAAACTCAGAGAAAATACTTAATTATTTCTTTAAGATTGTGATGCATTTTAACATTTCTAAGACTTAGTTGTGATCTTTGGGAAGTAATCAGAAGATTATTTATTTTCTTACCATAAATTAGTCAAGGAAGAAAAGGACTTCAATAAAATGTATGTAATGTCACTGGAATAAATAAAGCAGTTCCCAGCTAGTAGTAGTAATATTTCTGCCTGCTGTTATATAGTGTACATTGAGATTTTCCTGAGTGTCTTAGCAAAGGGTTCTGAAAATCATATATTCTGAAAGCCATATATATGTATATCAGCCACTGTGACATTTGAAGGATTTTTTGCACTTGAAATCACTGCTAATAGGGAGGTGTGCTGGAATTTCAGCCATTTTTAGAACAGAAACCAGCATGGCATGTGTATTTATAAATAAATAAATAAAAGTATCACCTGCTTGGGAAATTACATAATTAGCTAGTAGTCCATCATAATGTGGAAGTTTAATTCATGTGTTGATTTTTAGGTGAGCTGAAATAAAGTGTTATTTTCATGCAGCAGGCATGAGCTGCTCTAACAGCATGTGCTTACTTCTGCTCATGTTTATTCATCAGAAAGTAAATTCCAGAAGGAAAGCTGCTGGAAGAAACTGAGCAGGACAGGGATCAGTGTCTCAGGGTTTGCAGTACAGTTGGAGCCCTGGCACTAACTTTGTGGGTAGTGACACTGTTCTGTGCAAAACAAAAACCCTTGCTTTAGAAAATTAATAAAATGGAACTGAAGCCCCTGTGCTATGAATCATCCTTCACAGAACCTTTCAAGCAATTACTGGAGTTATTTAGTATATTGTAAACGAAGTAGGAATTTTGTCTTAGCATTGGGAGAACATGCTTTCTGTCCCATTTTATTTAAAGTTTCACTGTTTTTTAAGCTATATTATCATGATTAACAGCCCCTACACGTTGATGAAATGTATTTTTATCTTTGTCTGTAGGAACTTGTCATGGCATCCTGCGCTGGAAACTCAAAGTAAAATGTATATACCACACTCTCATGCCTTTATAGATTTAAATAATGACTTCACTGCTGGTAAGTCATAGAAGTGTTAGATACCATCCTAAAAATAATTATCACTAAGTGTCAATGTCATGTGTTGCAACTTCCTTCAGTAATTATATGATTTTGCTACTTCTGATTCGGGTTTTTCAATTACTTAATTTTAATATCTATGATTTGAAAATTCTGGGTTTTAAAAAACAACTTTTAAAATAAATATCCTAATAGCATTTTCTACTTCTTGATGATACTCATAACTACTGCTTGTTCTGAATGATGTTGTGTTCATCCTTAAAGTGTTATTTCCTGCTCCTCACAATGCTGTACTCTAATATTAGTGGTAACTGCATCAGTTCTTCCTCTTGAGTCTGGAAATAGGTAGTTTGATTCAGCAGAATGTTTTTAAGACTGGACTTAAAATTTGGTTTCAGGATTTCATTATGACTTTATTCTGTTATGTTGTAGTTAGTTCTATCACTGGTAGAACTAACTGTGTTCTCCCTTTATTTTGTTGGGGTATTTTGTCACTGTGATTCAGTTACCATGGTGAATCCCTTAACTGTTGTTTCCTGCTCCTCACAATGCTGTACTGTAATATTAGTGGTAACTGCATCAGGGCTGCAGTTCTTCCTCTTAAGTCTGGAAATAGGTAGTTTGATTCAGCAGAATGTTTTTAAGACTGGACTTAAAATTTGGTTTCAGGATTTCATTATGACTTTATTCTGTTATGTTGTAGTTAGTTCTATCACTGGTAGAACTAACTGTGTTCTCCCTTTATTTTGTTGGGGTATTTTGTCACTGTGATTCAGTTACCATGGTGAATCTGTTTATCACTTACATACCTGGCTCAAATTTCCAAGCACATTTAAATATTGTGATAAACTTAATTTCTTCACACACTAAATTAATTCTGAAATGCTTTATCTTCTGCTGGATGTGCAATGTACATCAATTCATATATGGTAATTTTGGAAAGAGAGCTTATCTTTTTCCTGTTTAGTTGCACAGGAATGAGAGAGGAACGAGTCCATAAATTTAATTAAGATGCTTATAAATGTTGGGGATTAAGTTAATTGCTTTAGTATGCAGTCAAACCTTAATATCCAGTTCTGGCACATTGCTATGTGAAGCTGTCAAGTGGAAATTCCAACTGGAAAATTAAATATATGGTTGCTTACCATAATCAGTGTCATATAATAACCAGTTCTAACACACTTAGCTCTAGAAGCCTTCTGGAATTTTTTTAGTGGCGTAAGCATCAGAGATGAGTATTCCAGGTATTTTAAGTTGAGTACGTTGAAATCTAAACTCAGAGGTGAGTAAAGGTAAGAAGTGTAAGATTCTTACATTGATCGGTCACAGACTGATCAATTTTGCAAGGTTTTTGGCAGCTGCCAGACTAAAGAATGCTCCAAGAGTTGTAGTTAGTGCTGCTGCTGTGTGGAAGCTCCTCTATTAAATAGAAATGAGAGTCAGGACCTTCGTGTGGGTAGTGCTGGGAGCTTTTATAGAGTCACATCTATTTTTATATCTCAAGATGTGAGTAGAAGCTCCTGTGAAGCTCTTCCCATAAAGATCCTGACTTTTACTTTCTTGTAGCAGCAAGGCTGTGACACCTCGGGCTGAGGTACTACGTTAGGGTGTTATGTTTAGTGCTGTGGGAAGTGTTATGTTACAGGAACCTGGGGAAAATTGTAAAGAAAATAATTCATTCTGACAAGAAAATTGGAGAAAGTATTACAGTATTATTATTTTTAAAGTAAATTTTTACTTCTAAGGTGGCAATGATAATTTTTTTTTACTGTCCCTATGAAGATGGGACTAACCAAGAATAAGACACATGTTGCTGAAAAATAGTATCAGTATATCTGATATTTCATGACTGATGTGTTTTTCCAAGAGCGTTTCCTGCCAAAATAAAAGGTTGCCAGTTGTCTAGTCCTGCCTGTGCATTTATGGCAGTTCCTGACATCAGCTCTAGGAACTGCTTGGAACTGGGGCTGCTGAGGAGCACAGTTCATTGTTATTACGTTGATCCAGCTCACCGTGCAGGATTGTCAGAGCAGATGTAAGCACAGGGGAAAGGTTGACTCCTCTTTTAGTAGCAGCAGTTGTAGGCTGCCTTTAACCAAGCATGAAATTGTACCTTGAGTCTCACTGTGCCTCTTCCAAAAAATACCTGTGCAGTGTTCTCACCACTCTGCTCTAATTTGTGTCTGCACAGAGCTGGCCAAGTGACTCGTGGGTAGTCATCAAAGTAGTCAGGTGGTAGAAATTAGGGGGAAAAAGTGTTGGGACCCAGGGCATCTCTGGATGCCCTGGATGTGTCAAAGCCCTGGCAGGGGCTCGGAGACCCTGGCAGGAAGCCAAAGACACCTGGAAATTCAATCTTAATTCATGGAGCAAATTGCCAACCTGATATGAAGAATTACAGGCCACAAAAGTTTAAGTAGCATAGTAGTAGCAATCACAGGATGAAGGGAAAAATGTTGGAGCACTGTACAGGGGGTGTTTTTCCAAGAGCGTTTCCTGCCAAAATAAAAGGTTGCCAGTTGTCTAGTCCTGCCTGTGCATTTATGGCAGTTCCTGACATCAGCTCTAGGAACTGCTTGGAACTGGGGCTGCTGAGGAGCACAGTTCATTGTTATTAAGTTGATCCAGCTCACCGTGCAGGATTGTCAGAGCAGATGTAAGCACAGGGGAAAGGTTGACTCCTCTTTTAGTAGCAGCAGTTGTAGGCTGCCTTTAACCAAGCATGAAATTGTACCTTGAGTCTCACTGTGCCTCTTCCAGAAAATACCTGTGCAGTGTTCTCACCATGTCTGCTCTAATTTGTGTGTCTGCACAGAGCTGGCCAAGTGACTCGTGGGTAGTCATCAAAGTAGTCAGGTGGTAGAAATTAGGGGGGAAAAAGTGTCGGGACCCAGGGCATCTCTGGATGCCCTGGATGTCTCAAAGCCCTGGCAGGGGCTCGGAGACCCTGTGAAAAGCAAGAGTCCAGACTCCTCCTTCGAAAGCGTGGCCTGCCCAGAACCACCTTTTCCCGTGCTGGGGCAGAGACGAGAAACGGCCAACCCCGGCAAAAAAGGGCAAAACAACAACATCTGGAAGGGTGTGCAGGAGTGGTGGGAAATGCCCTGGGGCAGGAGGGCACAGGCAGTGCTGGGTTGCCAGTTTCTCCAGGGGCTGGCTGTGCTTGGCTCACTGGTGAGGAGGAGAGCACTCCTGTGACTCAGCGTTCACCCACACAGCCATTCTTCACTGGGAACAAAGCCTCATTAAGGGATGGCCTGCTGCACATTAGAGTTGTATTAATTAAAAAGGAGGCATTGACAAGATGCAGGGGAATAATGTGCCTGCTGAAATCATGCGGCCCAAAACACTTAATAATCATGGGATTTGATGCTGCTGTGGGACTTTTGGACTGAAATATTCAGGCTGTTTACTCACAGGCAATGCTACTGTTCATGATTATAAGGATATAATTGCACCTAAAATGAATGGAGTGATTTTTGTTTACAAATAGATCACTGGGACATGCCATTTTACTTGTTCTTCATGGGGTTTTTTGCAGGTACTTTTAAAGGTTTTTCTAATATTCTGCAATATTTTGGCACTCTTTGTATTCTGTAACAGATGCAGCCAATTTGATGATTTTTAGCTGGGCTATTTTTGGCAACTCTATCATTATAAACAGCTTAGGAGATTTAAAGTGTGCTTGACATAAAACAAAAAATCCTCTCTGGGCTGAGAAGCTTTTTGCTAGTTTATTGCCTAACCCATTTTCAACCTGCTGATATTAAACACTCAGGGCAGAGCTTTTAATTGCCACACTTCTCATGCTCTGGGTGAAATGAAGTTGAATTGTTATGATTTCATTACACGAGAACTTGCTCATAAAGATGTGTTTAATCCCTAACAATGCTTCATGAAAGGCTAACAGTGTAAGGATTTTATAATCCAAAAATCCTCTAACCACAACAAAGATAATACTAATCTTTCTTGGTGGGAGATAAACTGGGCCGTTGCAGAGAGTAATGCTGCTGCTGTTTTTAAAGAAAGCATCCTCGTGCAGAAGTCTCAGCTCCCTATAATTATTAATTCAGTAAGGAATTCTGAGTTAAACCAGGAATTTCATTAAAACCATTGCAAAAACTTGCAGTATAAAACCTTTCCCAAAGGGTCTGTATGTCCTCAGTGGATAAACTAAATACAAACTTTCAAGTGTCTTTTGCATGCACATCAAGCAGGTGTTGCTGCAGGGAGGAGTATGTGCTGCACAGAGGGGCTGAGCTGGGAGGGGATGTCTGGAAAGGGGCTGTCAGGCAGCCTGCCCCCACTGTCACTGCTGGACATGGCCCTGGGGCTGCAAGGGGAGCAGGAGATGTGGTGGCCCTGCTTAGCAGGGCTGCTGGGTGTCTGGTATTTCATACTCACACTTGTCATTAGTTCTTTTTCACAGCTGGCTTAGGATAATAATCTCCAGCTAATAATAATGGGTTTGTCTGAACAGATTAACATCAGGTGTATTTTACAAAGCAAAAAGTCCAGGTGAGCATTTCCAAAGAAGGATCATCAAATAAGAGGCCTGTCTTAAAAATATCACAGTGGAAATTTTGAGGATAGTGATTATTTTGCTGTGTCATCTTTTTTCTAATTAGACAACTTAATTACTTTTATTGTAAACATCATAAAATGTCAGATATTCACTTAGTGCTAATGCTGTCTTTCTAAACTTGGGGGAAAAAAACAGATTTAATAAACCATGATTTGTTTGCATTCAGAAATACAAGTCTTCTACCAGAAGTCAGGCCCTACAAACACTTTTAAAAGTGCTCAAATGCATGAGACAAGCTGCCTTGGACTGTGAATCCCACTGTAACTTCATACTGTACATCTGTCAATGTATCCTTGAATGCTGTGAAAAATAGCTGATGTATGAAATACTCTGGGTGTCACTTGGATATGTGATTCCAGTTTGGAAGTCCTGGTTTTACAGCTGATCTCGTTGAACACTAGCATGTGGTGTGTGTAGTTGGAGATATTTCTGGAGCTGTTTATATAAAATGAAGTAAAAATCATAAATTTGGGTTTGGGAAAACTAAAGTGGAAAAATCATTAGTCAGAAACAGCTTGCTGTAAGCTAATTGCTAGTCTCTTTACTGATTTTGGTGGTTAATTTTCTTATGTTGTTTTGCTTTGGGAATTTAGAAACCTAATGTACCAGAACGTTCACAATGTGTTTTCTTTTTGATTCCCACTTAGTTTAAATGTATAAATGTAGCTAGTTTTCTTCTTGCAAACCAATCACTCAAATAATGGGTGATATTTCTGATGTAGTCATTTAAACCTAGATTCTGAAAATAGTCTAATGCTCAATGTCAGATTCTCTGATCATATTTTCAGTGAGTTTCCTCTTCATGAAAGGTGGTAGTCCCCCTGCAGCTCATATTACCAGCAGAGCTGATTTTCTGCAGTAGATCTGCATTTATTCCCTATTCAAATCACTGGTAAACAAAGTATCTGGTGGCATTTTAAAACTTGGGTGGGGCATGGGGGTGTGTGCCTACATTTGAAGTCAATTTGTTCTCTCTGGTTCTGCCCCCTCCCTTACATTTCTCCCAAACAAATATTCAGTTAAGCCATGTCACTGTGTCATTCCTTGAACAGGTACAATTTTTTAAATTTCTTAACTGTTTTAGCTCTGATAGCAGAGCTTAACTCTGAGTTTACAGCAAATCATGGAGGCAAAAAATGTATCATGTAAGATAGACAGGATATATTTCAGAGGACTTCAGTTTGTGAAGTTTGTTTTTCATTACTTCTACTCTTTACGTGTTTGTTATATTTAATTTGAAATGCTTTGGGTGATGTGATCCCCTGTCACCCCCATTCCTCCAGTTGCTCCTTCCCAGTGTTCAATCCCACAGGAAGTTGCAGCTCATACAATCAAACAGACTGGCTTTAGCTGCATCTCCTCCTGCTGCTGGGGCTGGGCTGCCTTTGCTTTTGGCTTCTCTTGCTCACAGCTTTCCTTGCAGAGAGAACCAAAGGATGGGTAGAGATCATTAGAGAAAAGAAAGAGCTTTAGGTTTAACTTCTTTTTTCCTAATCTTTCTAAAGGAGCCCATAATCTCTGCTATCTGCTTAGCAGTTTTAATTTTAAAATTGCCATCATGAAGTGTCTCAAAAGCTATTCCTTTTGCAATTTTTAATTATAGACTGATATAGTTATATACACTGGGGAGTTATATTATATTTTTATGGGATTCAATAACTTAATACAGGTGAGAAGTAAATTGGTTCTCCCCCAAATAGCATTTTGTTGAGAAAACATAAATGTGAAAATGGGTTCTGAAAGCACTCTTGAGGGGCATTATTTTCTGTTCCTTGAAACAATGTTGTTGCCCATATTCTGAAAATAAAGAGCATTTTCTGTCTGAAAGCTCATGTTTAACAGCAAGTGCTGTACAACAAAAAGTGCCAACAACCGAATGGATAGTCCCACCTGCTCTGTGTGTTCAGCAGCAGAAATCTAAAGTATAAATTAGATTTAAAGTTCTCCAGTTAAGCAAAATTTTTAAATTAATATATATTAATACCTTCTATAGTAATTTTTAATAATGAAAGGGATTGTAGTGCTTAGTTATGTTGTTTATCATCTGGTTTCCTAAATAGTTACAGTTAATACTTGATAAGTTTTGAAAGAGCCATTTGAACAGAATAAGTTCACAATCTCTTATTATAAGCACGTTTGTTAAAATTTTACCAACACAAATTAGCTTGTTTGGAACAGATGAAGTCTTTCTGTTTTACTGAAGTTTTTCAGAGTAGGAAGTTACTGTTTCATTTAATTAGCACCAAAAATTCATGTAGATGTACTCCATTTGCTCTAGGGCAGCACTAGTACCACCTTGACAAATTTCAATACCACATATAGAGGGTTTTTCTACCTGAATAAAAAACTTCGGAACAGAAGCATGAAATTTGTAAGATTTTGTTTTCTATTTTGATATAGTAAAGGAATAAAACTGACTGTATCTAACCTTTCTGTATAAAATTAGGTTTATGCATAGTAGAAGTTCTGTACAACTAATATTGTGTAGTTACAAGTAAAAACATTGTAAATAATGTTTGGTTTTAAATAATTTTTCCCTACCAGTGTTCAATCTGTAATGTAAATAGAGGAAAGTTATCTTTTATTTTGCCTTGGGGTTTAGGGCATTTAATGATTTTAATATGGTTGTTACATTACCATTCTGTCAACACACTGCGAAGCAGAGATTTTTAATTCAGCACATTATTTACATATAGATAAAGCAGGCACTTTCATCTCCAAAAGTAACTCCTGGTTAGAGAATATGCACAGACACCCCTGTTCTTCCATATTGATGATATAATTTTTAGGCATGTTTGAAATGTACACATAAATGTTCTAATTGGGTACTGCCTCATCTATGGCAATAGTGTTTATAATAAAGGCACTTTCCCCCCTCCTTTATGAACTTAAACTTCTGAAGTAAACATGAAATCGAGCAGTAACTTAATGTTGCTTGTACCCTGGTGGCTTCTCAAGAGAGTCAGATGCTGGGGGTTTTATTCTGACATAAAGCCCTCTGACATTAAACAGAAAGGTCAAAACAGTCATTAGTGAAATGAATGCTCCATCTAAAAATAGCACTATTTTTATAACACTCAAAAGTGACAGAAAATAACAAGGGTAATCAGAAGTGAACTTGGAGCAGGTTCTTTATAGTTAGGTTTTATTGCAATTTCTAGTTCTAGTAAGTAAAATCAGGGGAAATAGAGTGAGACTGCACCCTACTTTTTCACCCTGACCTGTTTTATTTACTGTTGATTAAAAGATTGATTGAAACTAGCCAGTTTGAAACAGGTTTCAGAATTACCAGCTGAGGTGCTGTTGTTGCTGTTTTCCTTACTAGCTCTTGCTGCCTTTCTCAGCCAGCCATGAGCAGAGGCTGGGGATTCTGGAATCCTTCCCTTCCACTGTGCCTCTGGACTATGGCCAGTGTTTGGGGGCTCAGCTGAGAGCAGGGGGCCAGGGCAGGAATGGGGAAGGGAGGTGGGGAAGAAATCCAGGCTGAAGGCAGAGAATTTAGTTGGAGATGGTGAGGAGCAAACTCTGGATGAATTTCTCCAAAAAGAGGATGTTCATTTCAGATGGACTTGAAGTTCCTAGAGGAGGACTGACCTAATGGTGTGTAGAGTAAGGGAAGCAGAGCTGCTTCAGTCTTGGGTTGAGGGGAGTCTGGGAGTGCCTGTGTGAGAAAAACCATGGGTCATGGATCAGGGCTGGACCTGCTGTTGGGTATAGAGATGGGTGGTTGGAAGCTGCCTGTATGTTTATTTCTGCAGCAAAAGGATTTGCAGGAAAAGTAGAAATGCTGTCATGCTTAAGGTGTTCAAATGCTATCCTGCATTTTAATCTGTCTTTTTTATGGATTTCCTTTGTCATGATCCATAAGCTGTTGCAATTATCACAGAATGGTTTGGGTTAGAAGGTATCTTAGATCATCAAGGTTATGGCCCCTTGCCATGGGCAGGACACTTTCCACTACCTTGGCTGCTCCAAGCCTCAATGTCCAGCCTGGCCTTGGACACTGCCAGGGATGGGGCAGGCACAGCTTCTCTGGGCACCTGTGCATGGCCTCAGCATCCTGAGAGGGAAGAATTTCTTCTTTACTTCCAACCTAAACCTGCTTTCTTTCAGCCTAAGGCCATTCTCCCTTGCCCTATTTCTGCATGTCCTTGTCCAAAGCCCCTCTCCAGCTCTCTATGTCCTGGAAAGGGCTCTAGGCTTTCTCCTCCAGACTGAACAGCCCCAGCTCCCAGCCCATGTCCACAGGGGAGGTGCTGCTGCCCTTGGATCAGTTTGGTCCAGGCCCTGGGTTCTCAGCAGCTGTTTCTCTTCAGTGCAGCTCTCTGGTTCCCCAGCCCCATGGCACAAATGCTGTGGGCCACCACAGACAGTAGGAGTTAGGTAAAGCTCCTTTAGTTACATTGCATAAACATTGCCAAAAATGCAGCTAGCTCAAGATGGGGTGTGCTGTGTTCAAATTACAATTGTAATGTTTGTGGCTGTGTCTGGGGTGTCTTGGACATTGATTCAGGGTAGTTCTAAGTGCACTAAATAAACTCAGTGCAGTCTAGCCAGCCAAGTTTTATGTTGCTTTCGGGGGAGATTTTTCAGTCTTCAGTGGGCCATATGTTGATAGAGTGTCAAAATTCCCTGATCCTATGAAATGAAGATGGATGGAAGTGCTGTGCTTCTTCTGTAACAAGCTTTATGTTATTGGAGCTAAGAGCACAATACTCAAATAGTTTTCTTTTACAGGCAGAAACATACATTCTAATAATCTCTTGCCTTTTTTTGTAAAATGAATGCTGAATTCAGTATTTTTCTGTATATATATTAACTGGGATCAGATGTAGCAGAGCTGGGATAGCAGCATCTTATGACTAAGCCAGTTAAATTAAATATAGCCAAATTTGCTCACCAACTCACTTTTTAGGTTAAGTTGTGGGTAAAATGCTAATACACAGTGGTTTTGTGTTGCAGCATTATGAGATACCTTCTGTATTAAGTGTCTGGTATATATTTTAGTTGATTTTCAGTATTGTAGATCTAAAATGCTGGGTAACCTCCATGCTTCCTTATCATCTTCTCAGGCTGTTGAATTTTGTTGATGAATATTCCAATTACTTATGTTGTATTTATGTTAATCACTGGCTGTTAAATCCAAAATAGGAAAGTGCATTTAAATGTGAACACACTTTACTTTGCATTTGTTTAAGAGAAAGGTTTCCTCTCAGGCAGTATTGGTTTTTTACTTCTATCCATTCTCTTGGGCCATGGGTGCTACATCTCAGGAAATCTGCCTGCATCTGACAACAAGATCTTCCCCCATCCCAACTACTGAATATTTTCCTTATCTTTGCTGCATCATGTCACAAATTAGGGATGCAAGAAATGCCTTGCAGGCCTGGTCTAGTGGTCCATCCAGCTGGCTCAATGTTCTTTCCCTGGCAGCAGCAGCAGAGTGGATTTTTTTCCTCTTCCTGTTTCATATTTCCATTTTTATATCTACAGAATCTACAACTACCCTAGGGCTGTTAAAGGTACCCCTTGCCTGTTGTTTTTAGCATCCCTTCGTGTACCTGTTGTCTGGTAAAACCATCACTTTTGTATTCTGTAAATATAATTGCTTGCTGAGCTCCAGATTAGTTGGTTTAATAACCTCAGGTTGGAAATATCTCTCACTATGATGCTGTTAGGGTAATAAGAATTTGAACAGCTCTCAATACTTTGTCTGTGCTTTTTAAACTTAGAGATCTTTATGGAATATATTCTGTTTCTTACAGCTGAAATTGCAACCTGAACTGCCTTCCAAAGGCAGTGTGCAGCATATCTACAGACAAGTGACTTTTTCTGAGCATATTTAGTATGATAGGCATTCCTTGTAGGAACAAGAGGCTGAGTTTTCTTGATACAGCCAGAAGCAAAACAGAAATGTTGCAGTTTTCAACGTGATTAGTGTATTGTAATACAAAAAATGTAGACAAGAGCTGTATATATCTTCATTGTTGTGTAACCCCAGTACTGATCATACAGATATGAATGCATGTGTTGGCTCCATCTGCTCTCCTGCAGCTCTTGCATATTTAAGAATTTAGTAGACATAGAAAGCAGTAAGAGTGAGGAGGGAGATACATTGTGGACACCATTCCTTTGGAAAGGAAACACTTGCAAGGATTCTTTGCTGTGGCTGTTAGGTATTTATAAAGTGTACAGATTCTTACTTATTACCTCAGAGATGCTCTTGGGGTCAAAAACTTATATAACCAAACCAGAAAGAATCATAAAGTAAGGTAGGTTGAAAGTAACATTTGGGAATTAACTGATCTAGAACGCTGTTCCAGACAGAACTTATGTTTTCTTACACATTTCTTTTACAAACTTGGGAGAAAACACTGGTAATTCTGCACTGTACAAATTTGTGAGTAGTTATTTCTAGTGTCTAAATTGCACCACCTTTTTATACTGTTGCTGCAAAGAAATGCTTTTGTTTTGCTTGGTTTGAAATCCCTGACATTCTTGATCAAAATGGATAATTACTTGTAAATATTAACAATTTGATTTGGTTTCAGTGAAAGAGTTTAATCCCAGAATCATGCAGAGCTTTTCAAACTTGTAGCTTCGAAGAAGGCTTAAGGTTAAGAAAGAGGACAATTGGCAATAAGGTACCAGTGGAACTGGCTCAGAGGGCTCTAGAACTAGAGGTGGTGGTGTTGTACCTGTATTCAGTTGTCCTATGGGAAATCACAGCTTGTTCCTTTAATGCAGGAGCAGCGTGACAGCAGCTCCTCTACACTATTTTTAGAAGATTATCTGCTCTCTTAGCCTGCCTTTGCATTTTGCCAGTGCAGTGTGACATTACAGCAGCCTTGGAGCTGCTCTGTTGTGTTGGTTCCATTTGTTCTGTACAGTGGTTAGGAAAAATGAGATGGAGGAGTACATGGAGAGGAGCAGAGAGCAAAAGTAATTTCCTGACTTCAAAGAGAAGCTGCTTTGGGGGAGGGAGTTCAGTGCAAAAACAGGAATATTGCTGAATGGAATTGTCTTTAAGCTGCAGGGGACAAAGGCAGTGCAGGGTCCTGCACCTGGGCAGGAGCAACCCCAGCACAGGCTGGGGGTGACCTGGAGCAGCTCTGAGAAGGGCCTGGAGCTCCTGGTGGACAGCAGGAGCCAGCACCATGTCCTTGTGACTGCGAGGCCACTGAGCTCCTGGGGAGCTTTAAGAAGAGCACTGGAGCAGGTCAGGGAGGTGACCCTGCCCCTCTGCTCAGCCCTGGGGAGGATCACCTGCAGTGCTGTGCCCAGCTCTGGGCTCCTGGAGCGGGGCCAGCCGAGGGTGACACAGGTGCTGAAGGGACAGGAGCATCTCTGCTGAGGAAGGGCTGAGGGAGCTGGGGCAGGTTCTAGCACGGTGGCATTGGGTGAGTTCTGTCTGGTGTTGGCAGCTGTGCCACTTTGTCTCAGTCTGGGACAGAGTCCCACAATGTGGATAAAGAGCATTAGCAGAGGGAATGCTGAGTTATGGCTGGCCAGGATCTCCCCTTGCAGCGAGGACTGACTCAGCACTGGGGGTGCGAGGGCAGCTCTGCAGTGGGACACCGAGTCCCAGAGGTGCTGGGGAGAGGTTACAGAGCAGGCAGCATGGCTGAGGTCACCCAGCCTGCCCCAGCTGGGGAGCAAATGCTCATCCTTGGCTGCCTATTTCAGAGCCTGTTGTAGCATAACACTTCAGAGCCTGTTGTAGCATAACCTGGGAGCAGCAGAGCCCAGAGCTCAGAGTACATTTTAGTACAGCAAGAACCCTAGTTGAAATGATTATTTAAACCTCAAATACATTTTTAAGATATAGTGGCATTTTGACCTGAAGGAAAATTAGTTAGAGCAACATGAAATAACAGAAGCCTTTTCTGCACCTGTGAATGTACTGGATTTTTTAATATTTTTCTGGCTTATATTGATAGTAATCAACAGTATTGCACAAGCTTCCTTCTAGATGCAAAGTTAATACTTGAAGGTATAAGTTTTCTAACTTACATTTATACTGTCTTCAGATTGTTTTCATTACTTCTGTCTCACCTTCAGCAAGTCCTTAAGTATCACTGTAATTCATTCCAATGAAGCACACTATCATGCTTTTCATGTGTATGCTGTAAAGGAAATGGCCATTTCAGATATTCAGAGGAATAAAATTAAATGGTAGAACTTTTAAGCTGTGGGGGGGAGAGAAATCTGTAAGGAGAATCTTTGTTGTTTTTCTGTGTATGTGAGGTTTTTGTTTGGGTTTGCTTGTTAGTTGTGGGGAGGTTTCTAGTTTTGTGGTTGTTGTTTGTTGCTGGGTTTTTCCCCTGGAAGACAATATCCCTTATTGTGCCATTTGAAATTCCCTGTACAGCCATCTACCTGCTTATTCAGTAAAACACCTCAGGGTAAAGCATTAATATTCTCGCTCTTTTTTTTTTCTCTTTTTCCTGCAAAGTAACCATTGTGTTCTTGCTCAAAGAATGGCAGTTGAAATTGCAGGGAGGAGACAAAGAAAAAGAAAACAGGTGTTTAAATCTTAAGGAGTAATTTTCTTAAATCTGGATTTCTTAACACTGGACTTAATTTTTAATTTTTTTTTATTCCTCAACATCCACCTTTTTCTTTTAATAAAAGCTTTTTCTTCCCATTTCCCTCATTTGGGGACTTTTCTAAAAGGCATTTCCTTCTTTTTTTCTCTTTAGGCCTTGACAGATAAATCCTTTGAAGCTCTATTTGCTACTATTTTGATGTTTTAAAGAATTTTAGTGTATAGGAAGCCAGAAATATTTCTCCATCTACTTTTCTTCTCCTGTCAACAGTGTATCTGTTGCTTAATTCACCAAATCCCAAATAAAAGGCTATTTGATATTTATTGATATCTATTTATACAGAAGAGTACAAGACAAGAAAATAATTTTGAGGGTTGTGGTTTTAGTCTTTCCTACTTAATATATCACTGCAATATAATGTATTTATAATGTGTATAGGTAAAATTTGTAAAATTATATCTGTTTACTAAGTGATCAAATATTTGTGTGTAGTCTACTGTTCAATATCTCATTTCTTTTATATTTTCCTCACAGATTTGTTCCTTACCACATCACCAAATTCCAAATCTATTCAGTTTGAGACATGGGTAAATAAGGTAAGAGAGAAAACACAAATAACCATTCTGTTGAAACACAGATAAGTTATAAAAACCAAAGGAGTTATCTTCTGACATTTATGGTGATTTATAGATAGAAGACTAATCAGTTTGGTTTTATTCTTGCTGTCTGAAAGATTTATATTTTTTTTAAGTGGGCTTTGTTAGATATATGACTCCAGGTCTTGGGTAAGATTTTCTGGGACAGAGGTTCACAACATCACTTCTGACTGCTACAATACATGTGCAAGGTATATTTGAGGAAATCCCAAGTCCTGTGTTAACTAAATATCATAACTGAAATTCAGGGTGGAGGAGTAATAGATCAAGAGATTAATAATTTATTGAGATTCTGCTTTTGTATTGTCTAACCTGGCCAGGGGCATCCTTTGTACCTTGTTATCCAAAAGGACTAGAGCTGTAAGTTCACTTTTTAATGATGATAGAAAGTGCTCAGTGTGTTCCTTATTAGTTAAGGGATGAGTTTTTGAGGGTTTGCCTGCAAATGAATCCATCAGATCACAGTGAGTCACTGCAGAACAGAGTCTTGTGTGAGATAACCTGGCCATCTTCTCCCAGGCAAGAGTATTGAAAGCACTGAGTCATGAATCCTGTATTTACAGCTTTAGCTAGACTTTAAAAGTCATTGGCTCTTGAGTGTTTGTAAGTACAAAAGGTGTTTGTCCTGTTAGTGGGGTTTCTTTGAATTTTCTTGCAAATTTTGAACTCTTATTCTAAATATAATCCTCCATTATAAATTTTGTATTGATAGATTTGCTTATCTTTAGAAAGAATTAATTCTGTTCTTTGGCATCAATCAACCCAGGAAAATAGGTCATACATGTAAAATGCTTGGACATGTGTATGAAACTACAAAAAGCTTGACTGATTCATTAAAAGCTGGTAAACTCTCTTTGTAGAAAACATAGTTCCCTTCATTGATGCACTATAAAATGCTTTTTAAATATTTGCCTATAGAAGATATGCTTTTAGGGCCACCTAAGGGCCTCTTCTATTTCGCTGCATGGAAATGCATCAATATTAATTTTTCTCATCAGAATCACTTTAAATTATATGTCAAGGTAAAGATATATAGTCATGCAGTGCCAACAGCACCAACTGTGTGCAGAGTTGCCTTGAAGCCCACAAACCAAAGGTGGCATGAGCCATGCTGGGTTTGGATAACTGCTCCATTGCCAAGCCTTTGGCTCCTGCCCTGCTGGGCCCTGGTGGGCTGAGCAGTGTGCTCAGCTGGGGGCAGTGACTGGGGAACGGGGCCTCTGACATGGCTGCAAAAACTCCACACCTTCAAATGGGTTTGTGCCAGCTGAGATCCAGTTCTGTGATAAACAAAGACCCAGCACTTCTTATCTTTCTGGTGGTATAATGGACTATTGTTTTCTCAAGGCCTAGATAAATAAAACAAGTTCTAAGCCAGACCTAAGAGCAAGTAATTTTATTTCCTAATTAGGAGGCAAATCAGGACCCTCTTTTTAATTTTTATGCAGGTGTGTTGTTGTATATTGCACATGTCTATAAAATCACATGTTAATATGCAAAAATGCACAGTGTAATAATCTCTTAATTATCATTTAGATAATGTTGCTGAAATAATCCAGTCTCTTCCTCATAGCACAGCAAAATTTATGGAAATTGTGTCTGAATATTACTATTGATGGATTTCCACAAGAATCCAGGAAGGATTAAAAATGCAAAAACTCAGTCCCAATTTTTGAAGAGTGTAGTTTTTTCCATAGCTGAGATGTCTCTCTCTTATCTGCTAAAGCCCTTCACTAGTGATCTGTATTTTCTTTGGTTCAAAAGTCAGTTTTTATCACTTACTCTGCAATTCAGTCTTTCCATCACCCTTGTCCTGTTTCCTAGGATGGGAACTTCTCTAAAGTTGGAAAAAGTAAGGAAATGCCCAGTGGTGCCAAAGTTGTTGGACAGTCTGTGTTTGCAGATTTTGGTGAGTTTGCTTCTTTTACACTGCCCTGAGTGTTGCTCTCTCATGTTTTGGTTAGCTGCTTTACACCAGACAACAAGAGGTTTTGATGTTTCTCTGTTTTTTCTCTGTAATGTGTTATATTTATTTGTAAATCTTGAAATGTCTGGGAATAATTATTTACAAATTCAGCTTTGCTTATCCCAGTACATTCTGCGCCCTGTATCTAATTTTGTTGCTTTGAGGTGTGGTGCAACACTAAACTTAATTTTATCAGACATTTATTTTATTTGTCATGATTTTAATTTTGTTTTCTCTAATCTTGTTCAGAAAACATTATCTGATTAAATGTTTCTAAATTCTTCACTTGTACAAACTAATAAAGACTAAATTAAATAAAATTACTTAAATAAAAATTGCTGGAACGTGGTAAAATCTTAACGGTTATAATTGAAAGTTCTGGTGAGCTTTTGGACAGAAGAAAAATTTAATTTATATGTAAATCTGTTTTTGCAAGGGTTTGTGAAAGCCTGTATTTTCCTATTAGAATGTACTTTTCCAGTCAATTGTGGCTTATCAATGTCTTTGTCATGTTACAGTGAATGGGGCATGTTGGTTTTGTGGTGCAGAAAATACTATTTTTCTGTGCACTAAAATAACAATTTTCCAACCAGAGGCAGTGTTGCAGGCCTGACTCTGCTGACATAATTGACTGTAAATAACTTCTTAAAAAATAATTACTGTATTTGTACAACACACTTGTTACAGTGAGACTGACCTTGTCTTTAAATGTTGTCAAACAGTAGCCTTGTTTCAACATTTCCTTCAAAAACTTATTTTAAAGAAATGACAATTTTTAAACTTCGAGTGTGACTCACTTGCTCTGTGCTGCCACTCAGAAGTGTTTTGAGGCTGATGTGTGAATGCAGGGCACCTCTGCTGGGTGGGTGATGGTCCTTAGATCAGATCTACAGGCAGTGAAGTCAGGTAGAACCTGAACTGTGCCCCAGGCTCTTCTGTGTAATGTTTACCCCATTTTCTAAAATCTTTGACAAAGTTTTAATAAAATATTTTACTATTTGTCTTCAAGTTTGAATACTTATCTATATAATATATGAAGGAAAGAATAGAATAATACAGTTTTTGTAGTAAAAAAAAAAATTAAGTGTTCTGGGTCTTTTGTAATCATTTTCCAAGCTGGTGTTCTGAATAATGTGTCTTAATAGGTACTAAATAGAATTTTTTTAATAAGTGTTTAACAATGGCAATGTGAAGAGCTATCTTAATGTAGGATAATTTTATCTCTGTGTTAGGTGGCTAATGAGCCCAAATGATAAATCATAATCTTAGAAATTCACAGTAATTAATGGAAATGTAATAAACCCTGGGATATCCTCACAAAGAGAAGTGGAACTGTTCCAATGTTAAAGTTAAAATTTTGAATGTGTGGCTAAATGGAGTGTGCAGTGCTGTGGTAGGGCAGTGGTTTGGTACAGCTGAGCTTGGGAGGAAGGGCAGTGCCCAGGGACTGCTGGGCTGGACTTCCAGCACCCTTATTTAATGCCCTCACTGCTAATTATCATCAGGTTCATTTGTTCTGCACCAGCCTAACAACAAAGGAGCAGCATCTCCCCTGATGAGTGTGCTGCTGTGTCACAGTACCTGCATTTACCCACTGTGCTGTGTCTGCTCACACTGAGGTGCTTCAAAATGCTGGCTTTGAGCATACAGCTGCTTGTACTGAGCTGGAGTTACAGACAATTCATTGCTAGAAATGGATTGTCAGACTTGAACCTCTCCTCTTTTCAGTTTTCCATTTCAAAAATGACAGAATAATGATTGTAAGTCAAAGGAAGTTAGGGTATGATGGTTTGCAGTTTGGAATAACGGGGCCTGATTGATTGCACAACAAATCGAAGTACCACAAGGAAATGGAAAATGAGATATGTTAGAAGATTATGCTGCCTTCTACCTTTGGCAGGTTTTGCCAAGCTGTGCATGATGCAGAATGTGCTGTGCACTCACACTCTGCTGTGCCACAGGCATCCTCCTCTTGGCACTGGGACACAGCCACTGGCACTAGAAATGTTCAAGATTCAGCACCAGCCTCTGACATTCTTACTTCTGGGTTGCCTGCCTCTATTTTTCTTCCCCTCCTTGACATTTTCTGTACCTCACAGCTGATGTGCCAGCTTTGCCATTTGCTGAAGGTCCCAGAGGGTTCTGTATCTCTGTGCTTTCACTCTGCCACTTGTCATGAATTAACCGTGTGCGTGTTGGGCTCTGCAGTGGTGTCAGGCCCAGCCACTCTCACTCTGCTTGTGCCTTCTTGCACTCCTGCAGTGCAAGGTTCTGATTTACTGATCACACCTGCCTCTTAACAAAATAACCATTGCTTTGAAAGGTCACTTTGTCTAACATTCTTTCCTGCTTCTGAAAATTTTATTTGAAGTACTCTTTCCAGCCATGAGTATTTGCCATTTGATAAAAGGAGGGAGCTTTGTATAAGAGTCTGACTGAGAACTTGTAAAAGCAACTAATTTGGGGCAAGATTTCCTTTCTTAAACTAAGCACGTTGAACAACAGCTATCAAGTATAAAGTATTTGGCTAAGTGGAGTTGGAAAAACCAGCAATTAAGTGACTCATGAGAAACTGTCACAGATGTTGGTATAATCTTAGTACCAAGTGTTCCTAAAGTACTGAAAAAAATAAAGATTTTTTTTCATTAAAAAAATATGCAAATGTATGTTTGTATGCATCTGAAAGTCCAGTACATTTATATATATATGTGTGTGTGTGTATATTTTAATGGAAAATTATATAGAAGGATGTGTGTGTGTGTGTATTTTAATAGAAAATTACATAGAAGGATGTGTGTATATATCAATACATTTATGGTAATGGAGTAGACCTTACACTTTATGGCTAAGTTGGAACCTCTATAATAAGCTGCACTTCCCCCTGTTACATGATAGCAGTGATTTGTGTATCAATCTGACCAAAGGACAACTGACAAATTTGTATTGCCCTTTTAAAAATAAATCAGAAAAGCTTTTTGACATCTATTGCAAATGGCATTTCAATTGATTAAGGTGAGCAGAGTTGGGTGCTAGAGAATTCTGCACTTATTTAGTTGCCACATTGCTCCAAACAAGTAAGAGCTCTTCATTATTACTTTTTCTATTCTTCTCATGTCACTATGGTAATTGCAGTGCAGTGGTTGCTATAGCAAAAATGATTAATCCTGCACTGTTGTTATCTGTGAGCTGGCAGAGGAGTTTTATAAGATCTGCTTGTACTGTCTTTAGAGGAAATCATAGATGTTGTCTAGAACCCTGATAAATACTTGCAAGTATATAGAGAGTTTTATTAAATGTCACTTAAATTACTAGGAAAATGTTGTATTTTTAAAGAAATAGAAGGATTTCAATGGGACAATCTGAAAATTACCAATTTTTTAGCATTAGATAAATGTGAACCATATTTTGGACACAATAACCTGCTATTTTCTCATTAATTTAAAGATTAATGACATGTTTTTGAAGTAGTGAGTCACAAATGATTAGCACAGGATATTGTGCTGATTATACGAGCCATTAATTCATTTCTATAGGAAACTGGTGTCATAATTGGTATTTAACTATGATTGGTTCAGCTGGATAGCAGAGATTTAAGATCATCCTTTGGTATCTGACACTGTAAAAGTTGGAGTAATAAGTCATTGATGTTGCTTAGTTAAGGCAAAGAACTTTGTTTTGGCCTGTATTTAAAAGAGAGTGAAAATGGCTTTTTGAAATCAAATTTATCATGGTGTCCTCATAAATAAATACAGCACAACTCTTTGTTTCTTTAGGTAGCTTTTAGCTGGCCCAGTCCTTTATTTTTTAGTCACCATTTGATTTCTTATGCTGCCTTTTCTCTCCTCTAAGAAGTTTGCATTCACCCCTGCTATGCACACTTTTTCAGCTATGCTATGATTTTTGAGCAAATACGGGTTGGGTTTGTTAAAGTTCCATCAAAGTCTTTTGGAGACCTGAACTTAATTTGTTCTCATATTGAAAATCCAGTTATCCAACTAATAATCCTAAGAGAATCCTCTCTGTTCTCCTCCCTACCAAGTAATTGAACTATTTCATGTATGTTAACTACTTGTATGACATGTGGTAGTAATTATCACTTTCCTTGTAGGAAATGATAGCTCATTATTGCCAATTAATTATGTTTAAAGTGGATAACATAGTGCCTAACCTTTGGGGGTTTTTCAACCTTTTATTGCACTGTGCCAAATGCATTTTGTTGAAAGATTTTTTTTTAAAGTAGACATTAATTATCCTGCAGCTGAAGTTGCATTTTGATTTTGTACCTTTTAATTTTGTCTGTCAGCTTCATTCTAATACCTGAATTTCTTTTTTCCCTCAGAATGTTGCATCCTCAGATGCAGTAGCAATGTATCAAAGGGAAATTTTAATGGTACATTTTGGTAAATAACCCCTTAAGAAAACCATTCTCCTTTGAGCACTGTGTTGTGAAAATATTTAGTGCTCCTGTAGTCAATGAAAGGATTCTCTGAGAACCTTAAGGTGCAGGGTGACAATACTTCTGTGTGTGAAATGCTCTGCATGTGAGGAAAGCTGGGTTTACTGGGATCAGTTTGGGTGAAAAAGGTATGAAAGTTAATGGAAATGAAGCCTTCTGAGAGACTTCAGATGTGGAAGAGATTCTTTTAGTACCAGATGATGCACTTCTGAAGCAGCAGTGTATAGAGAAATACCAAGATAATTGGCACTTGTGTTTTGAGTCTGTGAAGGTGTATTTAGGAGCTAAGTGTGGCTTCTTTGTTAATTTGTAACCAGCAATGCTCTTCAGTGATACCTCAATGTTTTAAATGTAGTTCCCAAACAGTGTCAATTTCTGAGGGGGGAAATCAGGTCCCCATATTTTGCCAAGGTCTTTATGTGCTGACAAATGCTAGTACCTCCTGGGAAAAAGATCTGCTGTTGCTTCATATTAATTTTTGTCAAAGGGGCTTGAAACTTAAGAAGAATTTTTCTTTCTTTCCAACAATAAAATTGGTGTAATGCTGCCTGTGTCACTTGGTTATCTGTTCCTTGTTAGACATCTTCACAGGATGGAATTTTTCTTTGGCCCTGGTGCTGGTTGGTACAGGAGGAGCTCTGGGCCCAGGCTGAGCTGGCCCAAGGCTGTTACACCCGTGGCTGGCCTTGCTTTGTGTTATCCCTTCCTTGGCAGCACCTGCAGGGTGTTGCCATGGGAGCTTTGAACATGTGGAACATCACAGAGCTCTAAATGTACGGCCAGGCTTGGGAGATTGTTTTAATGTGAAACAAGCAGCTTTCAGCAGAAACAGCACAGGAGTTTTAGCAATGATTTTGTGTGCTGTGGGGGCAGTTCACATTGTATTTGCTGCAGTTTCTGTTCCCTGCTTGGTGCTGGCATTTCCATTTGAGGCAGAAGGCTGCACTGTTGGCTCTGGTGCAGCCTGGGGTCTCACTGTGCAGTTTGCTGGCACACTGTGTTTAAGTGCTTCTATGCAGTGGAGCTGTGAATATGGCTTCTTTGGAAGGACTTAAAATCAGAATTGATTTAGTGTGAAGGAGAGGCTTATGAGGATTTCTTTCATGTCCACAGAACTTTGAATCATCTGTAAATGCTCTTTGCATCTCTTTTTTGAAGTTATGATTCACATTTGCTAAAGGCAACTGACACTGATTGTTTTAATAATGTGTAATTATCTTAGTAATTTATTATAACTGTCTCTGTCATGGCCATCTCACTGTGCACCTAAAGGCACAGAGTGATAAAAGAAGTCTAATGATTTAATTACTTGAGAAGATAAATTTAAGATAATCAGCTTTCAAACAAACCTTTATTTTATTTGAATATCAAACTCACTTGTACTTATTGTAGGCTTCTTGCCTGCCCCAAAAAGGTATTGCTGTAGTACAACCCTGACAGGGCTTTTTTCTTCTTTTTCTCTTATTGTTCTTAAGAACTAAAGAATTAAAGATTTATGGGAGAGGATACTGAGAACTGGGCAGAGACCAGTGGGAGAGATATATGAATGAGAACTTTGTGGTATCTGAAGGTTCTTGTTTTTATGTTCAGAATTCTGAAATCTAACTTTCTTAGCCTGTATAGTTAACATATTTCCATTTAATATAGTTCCATTTAGTTTAGAATAGTTAGGGTTAGAAAGAACCTCTACAGATCATCAAGTCCAACCCTCAACTGGCTAGAAAACAACTACTGTTCTGTTTAACAGAACTGTAATAAGTTACAATGATCAGTCTATGATCTCAGAATAACCCCAAAAAGTTGATTCCATTTTTGTTTTTAAAGGAGCAGAAGTAAGATGACACTGCAGCAGAAGTACAGAGCATTTAAATTAAAAAGGTTTAGATCATACACCCACCAAAAGCTGTCTTGCTCTTCATAGCTACAACTTGATCTTGCTGTATTATGAAACAGTTTTGGAGTGAGTGATCACAGAACTTGGCATTTCCCCAGGGGCCATTTTCTTTCCAGAGCCCATGTTGGAAAGTACGTTGCACAAGCATGAATCTGACAGTCCTTGGACCTGGTTGCAAGAGAGCACTTTTGTGACACCTTTTTCTGTTTGTTAAGGAATTTGAACATTGGGATTGAGTGTCTTTTGCCTAGGTTTACTCATGCTAAGTTACAAGTGCATTTGTTTTATAAGCACCTCTCTGATACCTCTGGGTTTGGGAAGAAGTTTCTTGTGTGGAGCTCCTTTGAGCATTTGCTATTTGTGAATTCAGTTTAAAATGTGTTCTCAGACTGCAGTACCTTGGTGTTGCTTTTGGAGCATCTAACAATTCTAATAACATTATGTTGTGTTTAATCTGATTGACAAGTTTTTTCTGCTCTCTCCCATTCAAATTTACTTTTAGAACAGTTTGAAAATACTTGAGCTGTGTGAACATTGACAATCAGTGTTAAGCTCAGCAATGTCTCTCACACAGCCTCTCTGCAAGGTGTTGGAAAGAGGCTCTGTGTTAGAAATGCTGCAAACAGGCAGTTGTAAGTGATGATCCTCACATGATTCCTCGATGGAATAAGACTGCTAATTTTGGCTTTACATATTTAGACATAAGTACAGGTTTGCAGGTGATGAGTACGTAGGACTGTTCTTTTTCTAGCCCTTTCCACTGCTTACAAGACTTGATCTGTATTAACCATGGAGGTATCAGTCAAGCCAGAATCGTGTGTTGAGAACTTGCTCATTAACAGTTGAGTTTGTTTCTCTGTCAAAGGTGCTCCAAGCTGAGTGGTGCTAGCACAGGGCATTTGGAGTCTGGAGTATTTGGGCACACCTACTGCTGCCAATGATATTGAAATTACAAATAAGATTTCCACCAGTTTGGAATGAGATTTCATTTTTAAATGAAAGGGACAGAAAGAGTAGCAGACCCCAGGAACTGAGTGAAGATTACAGAGGGTCTCCAGAAACAGGTTTCCTGGGTAGACCTAGGCTGAAGGAGATTATTAAAGACATGTTATGCAAGGTATTTTAAATAAATACTTGAAACTGTAGGTGTGATGGGATCATCCAGCTGTTGTCACCAATGCATGCTTTGTCACCTGTGCATACCTAATTGCACTATCAGTTGTGCTAATGATACTCCTTTGAATTTCTGTCTTCCTTTGTGGAGAAATTTAGCTTCAAGATCAGAGTTGAAAACTGAAGGATGTTTATTTACATTGGGATTGAAACCAGGCATGGAGATAGGAAGTGTTTCTTGGGTCCAAGGTGAATTTGTTGTTAGTGAGTTAAAGCTCTTAAGTTAGCAGCTGCTGGGGGTGTGTTCTGTGTGGTCTTCAAGGTCAGTAGTTTGCATTCCAGCAGGTGCTTCCAAGGTGGAATCATGTAAAGAAGAAGAAGGAAATATTTTCTTTCAAAACTGAAAAAGGTGCTGTGTATTGATTAGTTGTTTTCACAGTGTCTTTGAAAAAGCTTCAGAAATGCAGGCAACATTTTATTTCTGATTATAAAAGATGGATCTGTACATTATAAGGTGTGCTTTAGAAATAAAAACTGGAGAAGAAATAAGATGTAATGTTATGATAGAGATGAAGAATGTTGGGCTTTTCTTCTTTTGATTGCTACTTTTCTGTAATGCTGTATTTGACTAATTGTGGATTTTCTTAAACTATTTTGCTACAGCTCAGAAGATATTCTTGTTTCATTGATGTCCCATTTCCAGCTACATGTTCAATGCTGGTGCTTTACTTGAAACCTTCCAAGTTTAATATTTGTTCTGTCTAAGTGCCAGATTAATGTTTTTATATCTCATCTTTGTCATCTTTAAATTCAGCTGAGCACAGAGTATAAAAGAGGAAAATAAAGACCAAACAAACAAAATCCAAGCAAACCAGTCCAGTCTCCATAGTATGGATACCTCTATCTGAGAATCTTTTGTGAGGTGGATACAACAATAATTTGAGATGTGTCAACTTAAGAATGGCCTCTCATCATGTTTTCAGGATGTTTTTTGACAAAATTTATTTTTAAAATTTTTTTTTTTTTTTCAAAACTGTGCTGTAAAATTTCAACAGATTTTTCTCTTATCTTGAACTTTATTTTTTTAACTACTGGATTTTTAAATATGTCTTACACAGAATTGAAGAGCAATTGCTACTGAAAACCTGATCCTGTAAGAGAAATTATGTAAATGGACATTTATCTTCTGGTCAAAGCAATTGAGGAAACTCTGGCCTTCCAATATGGAATATATATCATAGTATTTTCAGTTTGCAGGGACAGAGGCATGCTGTTTGATGCATATTTGCATTTATTCATTCTTTGATCATACTGGATATTTTAATCAAGTCTTGAACTTGTAATTTATCTACAACACCTTGGTGTGGAAGGTGATGGCTTCGTGTCTCATTGTGTGTCAGTTCTGTCCCTCCTATCCTATGGATTGTTATTCCTCAAAGCTCCAAGGGTGTTTTCATCCATGGCCTGCCCTGCTCTGAGCATCACCTACCCACACTATCAAACTGAGTTATTGGTATAACAAGATGAATGTTTGCAGTATAAGTAGAATCAAACATTTTATATTCTCCTCTGCTCCACAGCATAATTTAAAATGAGAATATCCTTGTTCTTGTCCCTTTTTCAAACAGAGGAAGGTGGTTCTTTGTCTTGTGTGTTATTGAAAAACTTCTAAAGTCACTTCATGCTGAAACTTTTGTAGAAATGTATTTAAAATGTTAGGGCTTAATTTACATTTTATATTCAGAAAACATATATCTCTGCAATTTAATTAAATTTTAGCAAATCCTTCAATATTCCCATGGTTTATAATTTGCAAATTGAACACTTTCTTCCATTTAAGTTTAGAAAGAAACTGTAGTCCAACAGCATTTTAATTTGTTCACGCAAGCAAAGATTCAAGATGATAACATGTTTTAATTGTTCTTGAATGATGAAGAAGGAAAGCAGACACCTTCAGAAGCTGGTGCTGATTTCAGACAGATTCAATAGTTGCTATGTTGATTTCTCTGTTCAGTGGGAATTCCCTTTCTCATCTTTTTGGATGTGAACTTACTGGATTTCAATCACCTAGGCTACTTCACAGCCTAAATTCTCTGTCCTGGAGAAGAGAGCTGCCATGAGGATTTGGGAGGGGTTTGGTGGTGAGGTAAAGTAATTCATGAGGCAGATGGGATGTAGGAAGCCACTAAAAGTTTGGCTTTATCACTTGGAGATATTTGGGGAAGTCTGATATTTTCATCACTCCTCCTCCCCTTATAACCCTCCTTCCCATCTCCCAACTTGCTGATGAAACAAGGGAGGGACCCAGAAATGCAACTGCACAGCTATAGATGTACACACCCCCAAAGGGAGGAAGGGGCTGGCAGGCTGAGAAAGCATTTCTTGTGCTGGTGAAGTATGACAGACTTCTGGGCTAGGGCCAGTTCTGGGCTGGAAAGTGAATAAAGGGTTCAGTAACAGGCAAATGATCTGGTTTTTGCGTATTAGCTCAGGAGATCTCATCAAGCAATTTTACAAAATCTACTTGCCTAAATAAGCTGGTTTGGATTTCTGCAAACCCAAGCAGTAGCTGTGCCTGAGGCCCCCTGGTGCTCCCAGCACCTTTGTGGTTCCTACAGAAATGTGTTTTGTAGCATGTTCATAAGCTGCATTTCTGAAACATCAGACCAGTACAAATTTCATTTATTGTGGCATTGCCAAGCAGCTGTCAGGGAACCAGACTGAGAGGATGTTTGTAGCTGTAACCTGCAATATTTTATAGGTGTAATATAGAATCCTGTGATGGAAATGATTCAAGTAATTAACGTGCCAGATGAGGACCTCTCTGTATTTCAGTGTTGAGAGTGAGCACTGTGGTTCTCTCAAATGAAATACCCAGCTCCTCAGAGCTGTACGGGCTAAGGGGCAAGTTGAAAAGGTGAATTGTTTTTGTTACACTGTGAGCTTTGATTCCATGGGCTGGGAAAGTGGATAGCCTGTAATGTGCCTGAGCTGGGGGTACATGGCATGGCAAGGCAGCTGTGGTTCTGCCTGGGAAAGTGGATAGCCTGCAATGTGCCCGAGCTTGGGGGTACATGGCATGGCAAGGCAGCTGTGGTTCTGGTGGCGTCTGGCAGCCCAGGCTCTCCATGCAGCAGTTCTTGCTGCTGCCTCTGTGCCCTCCCAGCCCTGCCAGGGAGCTGCCACTGCTGGCCTGGCCCCTGGGAGGGAGGCAAGGTCACCATGGCAACCCAGAGATTTCTCCTGGAGTGGATAATGGACAGTAAATTATTACTTTTTCCCCCACTCTATACTCTGTGTGTCAGAACTCTAGATGCAAATAGTCATTGCTTGTTTAAATATTAAAAGGTCATTATTCTACTAAAGGTTTTTGAAGTACATGGATTAAAGGCGCTTAAAGAACATTTTTGAAAACCTGTAATTTACTCAATTTTACCTAATTCTGTAAGCCTGGGATTTATTAGCCGTTGTGTTAATCAACTCTCCAGTGTTGTGTTTTGTGCTAAGTACAGATTAAGATATTACTTGTGAACTCATGACTCTTCCTAAAGTCTTGCTGACAGCGCAAGAGTTTAAAACTAGTTCAGAAAATTAAATAAGTTTTTATGGTGGACTTGTAATGGTGGATTGGTATTAAAGGTAATTTTTTTCCCAACTGAACACAGGAATTAAGTTACTAAGGACTTGCTCTTCTCACTATGTCAGTAAAATTTCAAATTCTCTCAATATGAAGATGAAAGTACATTAGCAAAGGCAATCTTCAAACAAAAGACACAGATTATTAGGGTAAGGATTTTGAACAGGTCTAGTTTATACCATGTAATTTTTCACATTTAAAAAAGGTGTAAGTTATTCACAGCTGATTATTTAATATAAACAGGGATTCTGGTTTTGCAGATACAAAGCTGACAGGCTTTTTTTTTCTCTTTGACAGATGGGGATGGACAAAGTGAACATTTATTACCGGTCTGTGAAGATGAAACATGTCAAAGAAGTGCCATCTACCTAACCAAGCTGGGACTGGACCAGGTAATGTGGATTTGGAATAGCTAAGACAAAGTACTGTGTTTATAAAATTACATGAAATAGAAACTTTTTAGGAAATAAATGAAATCTCCTCACCTGTCATAATAGAATACAAGAGACTTGTATTTATTTTCTTGTGTGTTCCCTATCTTAAAAAATAGGGGTTTGGTGAAAGAGGTTCCTAGAATTTTTTATAATGGATAATTCTACTCAAAGAAATGATGGGTGCTCCTGAAGAGTCACTTTCTTGATTGCAAAACACTGCATTTGAAGCACCATAACTGTTCCAGCATGAGATTAAAAACAAGGTTTGTGTGAAGAGCTGGAAACAAATCTAATTCAAATGAGCTTGTTTAGTTTAACTTAGGGAGTTATTTTAGAGTAAAATTATATATGCACACACAGATATCAGCTCACACTTCTTACCCCTAATTTCTACTTTGTCTTTGTTTATTATTAATGAAGTAAATTTCCAGGTGGTATAGAACACTTTTTTAGGCTGTGTGTCTGTTAAATTGTTGGAGGGTTGTTTGTTCATTACACTACTGGCTTTCCAAGACATGGTTATATTTCATGGAATAGATTATTATATGTTCATTTATTTAAGTATGTCATCATCTGGTTTAAGTATTTACAATGCCCTGATTTATAATAAAGTTGCAGCATACAGTAAATTAACTAGATGTTTGTTGAATGGCTTAATAAATGTTTTACTAAATTCATATTTTGCAGTGTGAACCAAAAGGCCAAGGTGACATATAAAGTACTTGTAGCTGGCAGCAAAACTCACTGTAGGGTACTCAGAGAGAATTACAGTGTGTGCCATACATGTTGCTAACCATGTTATCAATTACTGATTATTCCCTCACTGAAAAATTTTAAGTTGAATTTTGTGCTAAAAGTAGTACCCTCTCTGATCTAAAATTCAGAATTTATAGCTGAACTTGTTACAGTCTGTAGCCCAAGTTTAGAGTGTAGGTTTTCTCATTTAGAGAATCAAAATTCATAGAACACAGGCTGTAGCCTAGTAGTGAGGAAAATCACTCTGTGTAGGAAAGGAAAGCACATAGCTCCCAGTCAGTGCAGGGGGCGTGACTGGGATGGAACATGACATCAGAGTATGAAACAATAACTCTAATTTTGGTAATTTTTATCTTTTGACCTTCTGAGCCTGGCAGCTCTGTTCTCAGAAGTCCCGTTTTGCTGTGCCCGCTGGTTGGTTGGTTGTTGGTTTCTTGTTTTGGTTTGGATTTATATTTTTTTTACATTCATCCCCTCTACACACAGAACACAGCTGATGGATTGAGCATTGCTGGATGCTGGGCTACAGCAGAGTTTGAGTTAAGTGTCAGAGCCTTTGCACAAAGCAGGTGGATGCTCAGGTTGTGCTCTTGCGTTGCTTCTGCTCTGGCAGAACCATGCAGGGAAGTGGCTGGGCTGCTCCTTGCCAAAGGACAGCTGCCCTTGAGCCCTCCCTTTCCTTCCTTATCTGCATAATGTAAGAATTAAAAGGAATTTGAGTTCTGCTCCTCAAGTAAATTTGAGACAAACATTCTAAATAAAGTAATTTCAGTGCAGAAAGTGAACCCCACACAAACAGCTGGAACCACTGAGAGCTGTGGGGTCTGAGGATCCTGTTGGTCAGGATGTGTTCCCAAAAGGAAGTGGTGCAGTAGTGCAGAGGAAGGTGTGGGTCAGTTTGCATAATATCAGAATGTTTCAAGACAGAGTCTGTTACAGTAACCTGCTCTGATCTAACACTGCATGCAGCCAGTTTTTATCGTGCTTCATAAGTTCCTTTTTTTGACAGGAGTAAGCTGCTTAGTCACAAATACATCATTTATTTAACCTATATTTAATTTGTTTACTCAATTTAGCAATGTCATTGTGTAGTTTCAATTTGAAAGAAAATTCCAAGTGATAATCACTTTTGAGATAAAAATTAGCAGTTAAATTTTGCCCCTTTATTTTAAAGAGCAAAGAATCCAAAAGATTCTCACCCTGCTAGAAAAAAGGTATTAAAAAGTATTTGGACTCACCTAGAAACGTTAAAGCAATTTTCCCTGCGTATTTTTAGAATGACTTTAATTAAAAATGACAGTATCAAATGGCATGCAATAATGACTTACTGTGGTCTAACCTTTTAAAGAATTCTATCTGGAATATTCTTTTCTTGCACTCATCTGGAGGTGATGCAGCTTTTTCCTTCTGGAAGTTTTTCTCTTTTCTATTCTGACACAGTGAAAAGTATCATGTCTTCATTCTGCAGCTTTTCCCATGTGTTGCATGCTTCCTTCAGGTAGAAATCTATTCAAATATGCCAATTCTTATATTTATTTGGAAATAAATGTTTCATTTCACTGAATTTGGTCATTGTGAGGTCAGATGATAAGATTTGACTAAATCAGTTACTCTTCATGAGAAATGATAAACATAAACTCGTGGAAACAGACTGGAATAGCTTCTGTTTACCAATCACTTTACAGGCTGAGGGAAATAATCAGGAACCCTTGCAGAGGGCAGAATGTGTTTCAACAAGGGGATGGGATCCCTTGTGGAACTGGTAGGGAATCTGGGAAACTGAGAAATTGCAAGACTATTACTGAAAAAATAGAAGACTCTGTATCTCCATTGTCTTTTTTCACTTCTTGCTGTGGGGTTTTGTGGCTTGTTTTTTTAGCTAAAGGTGTAGTAACAAATTATTGTTTTCAGAATTTCTTTTTTTTTTTTTTAGTAAGAAACTGATCTCAAATCTGAAAGACCTCAAATGAGACAAATCTTATAAAAAAATACTTTGCCTACTGGGCCTGGTTCTGTCTTTCCTGCTTGTCTGCTGTAACATTTGATAAAACCAAATGAGGAACAGTTACTTCAGTTCTGCGATAGTGGGTGATGCTTTGGGATGAAATGCATAAAAGTCAGAAATACACACCTGTACAAATAGTGGCTCTACAACTTACACTGAGGAGAGGCAGGCAATGGCCTGTCAGGCTTTGGAGTTGTTCCAGTAAGATCCTGTCTGTCAGGATATTTCTCATGTCTTTGGCCCAACTGGATGGCTACTGGAAAGCCAGGCCAAGTTAGGAGAATTATTTCAAGGATAACCTTTCATCATAGGTTTTAATTTATGTGATGCTGGTTGGGGGGGTTAAGTGTTAGGAATATCTCAGATTTTTTCTTCTTTCAGATGGTGGAGCAGAAATAAAGGCCAACAAAATACACAAGAGTGGCTTAAGGAGATACAGACCTCCTAAGGTTTTAAAGGAATATGAATGTTTCCATAGCAACAGCAGAATTGCTGTCAGATCCAAGTGGAATCCTATATGCTGTTTCAGATTGTGGCAGGTGTTAGGACACCTCAGACTTCTTTAAATTCACCTGCAATAGTTACAGTCTAATCTGGGAAATGTTTTGAAGGCCTTGGTACTGTTTAATATAGGAACTCTAGATACTGTGATATTCTTAGAGATGACTAATTCTTCTTTAATTTTGCCAAGTATTCAGTATGATTTTTCATTTGTTTCCTGAGGCAAACACTATTATTTCAGTCCCTTCATCTGAGAGTTTCTTTGTGGGCTTGATGATTCTTATAACCTTCTTCAGTACAATAGAAAGGCTACAGCTTTATTCCTCTTGGAAATGAAGTAGGTCTGAAGTAGAACACAGCAGTGCATCCTGCAGCAAACCCCAGGTCTTCATGGTGTCACTCTCTAGGCTAGAGAGGGAGGTGACAGCATTGATTATCAGCTGCAGTCAGTCAGTGTCAGGAGTTTTTCCTCATTCCTGTGTAACAGTTTAAAAGGGGAAATGGATTCAGCTGCTGTAGTTTTTATAAATGTCATATTCTGCAAGATCCTCTCATAATTTCTAAGTTGCTTTTCTTTCTGAAAGCAGCTGGGGGCTGTGAGCATTGAAAACATGACTTTTACTGCTTTGGTTCCTTTTTTCTGTGATTCTAAAGCAATGCTGTGGATTGTCACCTTCTGGGCTTTGAACACCATAAGTTAATGGTGTAAAGCACAGTAATTTCCTCAGCTGTTGAGGGATTCAGGTGACCCTTGGATGCACTGGAAGCTGAATGCATGCTGAAATCCTGTGAGTTATTTGTTGTGTGCAGCTGAACTGCAGTGCACTGAGAGAGGGAGCCCCAGGGAAAGCACCTCTGGTACTTCTGGTGCTGGGACAGCTCTTTAGGCCACTGCTGATGCTCATCTTTGGCATTCCCACAAAATGCATTGGCCAGGAAGGGGCTCTAATTCCCAAGGTTGTGACTCACAGCTGGCTCCCTGCCTGCCCGTGTTCTGTGGCCTGGAAGCCACAGCTGGCTGGGGGTGGGTTTTGTGCTGCCTGGGTTTCTGGCCATAATTTAAAAATGGAGACATGTTAATCCCACAGGTTGGGCTCAAAGACCTGCTCACAGGCTTTTGAGCAAGAGAAGTGCCTTTCCCAGTGTATGGAAGAGTGTGGACTTTATAAGAAATGAGCCCTTGACAGCGACGGCAAGGTGCTTTACATTTTTCTCAAATCCCCACATCTTTTTCAAAATGAAAATGATGCTGTTTTCACAGAGCAGGAAAGCATTCTCCTTTCTACTTCTTGAAAAACAAATGTTTGAAGAGTTTAAATTTTCAGACATTTAAATCTTTTTCCTATATTAGCCTACAAATCATTATTTTGATATAAATGTTTTACGTGATGTTAGTAGTGATGCTATGCAGAAGAATTTAACAGAAAAGGAAGAAGTGAATCTGATTCCTCTGACTGAATTTTGTGTTCATGTAAAATTTCTTTTAAAAATACACTTACTCAACTTTTTTGTCTTTCTCATCTGAGCTATGTAGGAGAAATCATATGATCAGAACACTGAAAAAAAATAGCTTCATGTGTCCTCATTATACCCTCCTATTTCTATCTTAGAAATTAAAAAAATTAGTTTTAGTCTTTTCCTGGTAACATAATAACAGCAAATATGAATCTTGAAGTAATTGTCTGGATTATCAAATACAAAATAAGTAGGATATTTATATTGTTGACAAACACATTTTCATTTTTCTGCCTTTTGTACTGAATTATATGTCCCGAGGCACAGGAACAGTTAATTTTGCATTACATTACACAATAGTGAAGTTCATAGTAGAAATCTACTGAAGGGGTTCCATCAAAAGCATGGATTACTCTGAATTTTCACTGTCAGTAAGTCACAGCTGGTGCTGGGGTGTGATCTGGTTATGCCTCAAGAGTTCGTAGTAGAAATCTACTGAAGGGGTTCCACCAAAAGCATGGATTACTCTGAATTTTACTGTCAGTAAGTCACAGCTGGTGCTGGGGTGTGATCTGGTTATGCCTCAAACAAGGCTGATGTTCTGGAATGTTACACAGCTGCTTTTGGGAAAAGCCCCATGGCTGCTGCAGTGGCATGGATGGATTTGCTCTGTGCTGTCAGTGGTGCTGATGCTTGCTAGCAATCGGTGGTGTTGTGCTCACCTTTTGTTTTGTATCTCATTGTAGACCTTAGGAATGTGAAATTGCATTCTATTAATCACTCTGAATAGAGTATAGAGGAAAACAAATTTGTATATGTGCCTAAAAATTCATTTTAAATTTTGTCTCTTTAAGATAGCATTACCATACCTGGGAACATTTAGAAAGTATATGATGGATATAATTAGATTTTACTGCAATGACTGTGTGAATGATACCATGTAAAGTAAAAGCTGTATTATATTTCATGGTTCTGATTTCAATCACTGTTTTTCAAAATGAGACTATTTTGCAATAATATTGTTTCATCTGTCTTCTGCATGACAAGTAGGTGCTAAGAAATCCAACCCTCAGAAAAATTTCCCTCAGGGTAAGAGTATTGTCCTTATTTTCTGTTTCTTAGATTTTTGCAAACCTTCAGCAGCTACGAGTAACTAATTAGACATGTGCATGTCGTGGGGTGCGAGGTCCAGGTGTGGTTGATGTCAGGTTTGACTTTGAGCAGGCGTTGGGTCCAGGTGTGGTTGATGTCAGGTTTGAGGTGGAGCAGGCGTTGGGTCCAGGTGTGGTTGATGTCAGGTTTGAGGTGGAGCAGGCGTTGGGTCCAGGTGTGGTTGATGTCAGGTTTGAGGTGGAGCAGGCGTTGGGTCCAGGTGTGGTTGATGTCAGGTTTGACTTTGAGCAGGCGTTGGGTCCAGGTGTGGTTGATGTCAGGTTTGAGGGGGAGCAGGCGCAGGTGTGGTTGATGTCAGGGTTGAGGTTGAGCAGGCGTTGGGTCCAGGTGTGGTTGATGTCAGGTTTGAGGTGGAGCAGGCGTTGGGTCCAGGTGTGGTTGATGTCAGGTTTGACTTTGAGCAGGCGTTGGGTCCAGGTGTGGTTGATGTCAGGGTTGAGGTGGAGCAGGCGTTGGGTCCAGGTGTGGTTGATGTCAGGGTTGAGGTTGAGCAGGCGTTGGGTCCAGGTGTGGTTGATGTCAGGTTTGAGGTGGAGCAGGCGTTGCAGGTCAGGATTCAGTTCCGAGCCAGGGCACACGCTGGGTGTGTGCCCTGCCAGGCAGGACTGCCCCAGCCTTCTCAGCCCTCTCTGGGCTGCACACAGCTCCCACCTCAGTGCACTTCTGCAGCCATTCTGGGGGCTTCTCTCACCTGCCTGTGGTAGTTTGTAATCCCAAGGGGGCAGTATAGTGTCACACGCAATTACCATGTGGCAGAAATGTTGTTCACCACTGGACTGTGCAGCAAGGGAGTCTTTCCATGGCAGGATATGATACTGTCATGATCTCATTCTGGCTCTTGAAACAGCTAAATTGAGGCTTGGGTAAGATACGTGTCAGATCTGTTAAGAGCTTTTGATGTTGGTGATAGTGATCCTTCAAGATGGCAGCCCTCTGTCCTTTTGAAGGCATTGTCAGTTAGTTGACATATAAAATTTCTTCTGACTTTTAAAATGACACTGATGTTTTTTTCTGTAGCATTGAAATGTTAACCCTGTCACTTCAACTTGCAAAATTACCTTGATTTTAATTAAGATAAATTGTATTTAGCACTTCGGCAGTACTTTGGAAAGTAGGTGCAGATGCATTCTATTTCCTGTCCTGGAGAAATTATACTTTGCATTTCTTTTGTAGTTTCAATTTGATACTTTAATCTTAATTTCTTATCAAACAGTTCAGTATCTGATGCTTCTGGGGATATAGGAGAGGAATTGAAGCTCTTGAACTTCTAAATATCCATGAATAATAAAATTGTTCAAGCTGAAATGAACCTTAGGAGATCCAGCCTCTTGCTTTAAGCAGGAGCAAACTGAATTCAGACCATGTTGTTTAAAGGTTTGTCCAGTCACACTTGGAAAACCTCCAAGGACAAAGATCCTGCAACTTCTCAGGGCCTCGTTTGCTGTTTAATTAGGTTGTTTGTCTCTAGTCAGAACCTCCCTCGTGTCAGTCTGACCATTTTCTCGTGCTCTTGTGCCATGTATCCCAGCAGAGAGCCTGGCTCCATCTCCTCAGCTGGCTCCTTGCAGGCATTGCAAGATTGCCTAAATCTTCTGTCCTCCAAACAATCCCTGTGCCCTCAGCCTGTCTTCTGAGGAAACACTCAGTGCCTGACCATCTTGTTGACCCTTCTCTGAACACACTCAGTATTCTCAAATCCTTTGTGAACTGTGGGGCACAGAATCCAGATGCAGATGAGCAAGTGCTGTATCCAAAGAAGTCCTGGGTCATCCTGAGCAGGAGCACAAGCAGCCACTCCAGTGCAGAGCAGGTTTGCTGCCTGAGCTGCTGTGCCCAGCTTTACCTTCCTGCTCAGCAGGACCATCCCCTCCCTCAGGAGAGCTGGTACCCAGCTGGGCACTGCCCAGCCTGTGCCAGTGCAGGGCTTTACTCCCCAGTGCAGCATGATGTAGCTGAGTGTCAGTTTGCCTTTCTAGGGCCTCTCTGAATGGCCATCCTGTCCTGCAGCATATGGCAGTGTCCAGCAGTTTGGTGTTGGCCTAAAGAGGCTGCATCCATCCTCCAGCTTCAGTGATGCCTATTGCATTGTCTTACAATTCCAGGGATTCAAAAAAGAGACTCAAGATCTCATGGCCCTGATGGTTTGGTCTTTCCTACATTTAAAGATCAATAGAAATTTCAGGCAAGCCTGAATTTCAGTTAAGGTGTTCCTGAATGTTTCCATATTCTGGTTGTATTCTCACAACCTTAACTATATTTTCCTGTTCTGGAATAACTGCGTGCATAAAAAATACTTCAAATTATTTTTTTATTTTGCTGACAGAAGGGATTTTTCAGAAATAATCCTTACTTGTAAATGGTTAGGTATCCTGATGAAGTGGTGTCAGCTGTTTTAAATAGAACTACATTGTTTAAATAAATAAAATTAATTTCTTTACCTAGTTGTTCTTTTTTTTGTTTTATTTTACAGTGGATTCCAGTTTTGCAAGACTTCAGAAATAAAGACACAGTCTGGGGCTTTGTACCATATCAAAATGACAAATCTTCAGCAGAAATTTCATTTCCAATTACACTTCACATTGGAGATTACAACATGGATGGCTACCCTGATGCACTTGCTATATTGAAGAACACTTCTGGAAGGTAATGCAAACCTAGAAATAAAGCTGGCAGATTCATGTTCAATCATCATTCATAGAAATTACTAACTTTAGTGCATCTCAATCATTAAATCAAGTGACCAAGACTTTTGATCTCTGCTAAGTGTTTTCTTTTGAACCCAAGTGTGCATTTACATGCTACATTCAGAATGCATACTTGTATAGGCTCAAACTGGGACTCTGGGTGGGGAATTCCATCAGGGACTGGAGTATGAGGCAGCATTTTAAGCATTCCTCCCAGAGCTCAGGAGCTGATTCTCTCCCTTTCCTTTCCCACACCATCTTCTGTAAATTCCTGACTTCAGCTGTCAGTGCTGGCTAGTAACACCAGGCTGCTGAGAGTTGGGGAACCTGTTCCCTGTCTTATGGAGTGAGCACTGACTGGTAACTGCTGAAAAATGCACTCAGTAGTGGTTTGCCCTTTTTGAGAACCAGGAATTTACCAGTTATTTTTACAATGTCCAAGAGAGCTGAAAACAGATAACACACATACCCAAGCCCCTCAAAAAAGAAACTTCTAACACTTCTTATTAAATTTTTCAGTGTAATCTTCTCATCCTCCTTTTTTCTTAATTTTTTTCTTCATTGCTTGCCTTCCCAATACTTTCTACTGCTACCATCTGGTGCTAGGTGGGAGAGGGCATGTGGGGATGCTCTCAGGGAGCCTGTTGTACACGGAGGAGCCAGTGATCCATGTAAGAGCTGAGCTGAGTGGGTGCATTCCCGAGCTGTCGAGCACGTGCCGCCGGATAAACGCAGCCGGCCGCTCGGAACGGAGCAGCCCGTGGGCAGCTCTCACCTGGCACCTGGGGATGCTGCTGCTGCCGTGTCCTTAGCTTTACCTTCAAGTGCAGCAGCATGTTTGCATGTGAACATGCTTTTGCTTGACAGTAGGGATGATGAATAGACTTGTTTACTTGGGAGAAAAGCTGAGAGCCCTAGAGACCACGATGCCAGTGAAGCTCAGCAGAGCTGGGATGTGTGCACGTGAGTGCAGTGTGTGCTGCACAGCTGACTGCCAGCATCTGCAGACATGGAACATTATCTGTGCCATTACCTTTTGCTTCATGTTATCACTTCTAAAAGGTATTTTAACCCATGCTTTGTGGACTCTTAATGTCTTTACTTGACAAATGCTTGCGCTAATGCATTCCAAAGCAGAATAAGTCTCTCATACAGCTGTATTTGTTATCTTCCCCTATGTGGTATTTTGAATGATCTTGGGTGCAGGTTCATAGTTTGCATGTATATGGAAAACAAGTGACGACCTCACTTTGATGCTTCTGATAGTAAGAGAATTTGGTGCTGAAGTCCAAGAAGTCAATTCAGGTCTTCTAGTGGTTGCCTGAACATGAGTCACTCACTGACATTTTTGTGTTAGAATTCTTCAGATAGTGCCACACCTAAAAATGACCCAGTTTGAAGAGTAGCGTGCCTGTGTTCAGCCTACATGATGTGATTCATGACAAGGCTGTGAGCAGCTGAGCTCTGTCTGTACCTCTGAGCCTTAAAATAACAGCAGAGCAGCTGTTTCTATTCAGACACGGCAGACGAGAAGGAGGTGATGCTGGTAAGGCCCAGAACTTGCCAGGCAAAGTTAAAGCACTGGGGCCCTGAATGTCAGGTGTTTGACTCCAGACTTTCCTCAGCTGGGATTTTGCATCTTCTATTCAAGCAGACATTGAACAGAGACTGCAGATAGTCTAGAGAGCAAGCTAGAAGCAGCCTTGCCTTTGCCAAAGTAACACAGTGACGTGGGAACTGTAAAGTTGCTCTTTGCTTTTGCCTAAGCCTCAGAAATGTTGTGTTTTGAGCTGTACTATCATGTGTATCCTGATAGCTGGTGCTCTTCAGAAGGGCTGTGTGAAGATCCATGGAGTTCAAAAACATACTTGAAGCTCTTTTAAGTCTTAGGAGGCTCTGTCCTCTGGCTGGAGTGTAATTACAGCAATGTAGTGTCGTGTAAAATCATAAAATAGTTTGTAAGTAGTTACTCCTGTGGAAGCCCAGAAGTCGCTTATGTCTTGTTGCAATGAACTACTGTGATACACTTTTATTCTCCTTGCTTCTGAATTTGTTTGCTTGCTCAACTGAGTGCATTCCAAATTATTTTTAAACTTGACATCAAAGTTGAGTGACACAATAAGGCATAAGGACTGAAAGTACTGGCAGATGATGTGACAAGCTATTAAAAAGGAGATTCAGAAAACTGAGGAATTCTGGCAAAAAACAGAGTAAAGCAACCTAAAAATCAAGAAATACATTGCATGTTAGCATTGTATCTATCCAGAATTTGTAGAGAAGTAGTGGAAGCATGCTTTGTAGTTTGGGATGGGAGCAAAAGTCACTTTTTTCTACTCTTGCTGTGAAATGTCACATTCAGTAATAATTCAGTGGTTCTGAGAGACTTAAGCAAATACTTCCTTTTAAAATGTATAACTGGGTCACAGATTGGAGAGAATTAAAACAGTGTGGGAATTAAATTAAAAGCTGTCCTTAAATTAGAGCAAATTAAAATGAAAACCTTATTTAATCGATTTTAAACACTTCTGGATCAAGCTGTTTATTTCTTTCTCTGAAGCCTTTCATGCTACATCTACAGATCTAATTTCAGTGATTGATTACTGTGATTAAATGATAAAAGCATTTTTGTAAACTCTTGACCTCAATCTGTGCTATCGTTTAGGAAGCCTGGTTTCTACTTGCTGTCTGTAATGTAAAGAAATTAAAGCAGGCAGAAACAATTTGGTTCATCTGAAGGTATACCAGTACATGATAATGGAAGAAAAGGATTAAAATCAATTATATGCCTCCATCACAATTCAGGAAAGTACTTTCAGATCAAATCCTTACAAATCACTACAAAAGACTGAAATAAAGATACCACAGTTGGGCATAAAGTTGGTTTAGTGTCCTGCCCAGCGGCCATGTCAGGAAAATGATCAATAGCTTCAAGTATTGCCACAGCTCTGCTGTTTCATCTCCTGCCATAATCCTTTGATTTGGAATTACACTGTGTCATATTCTGACAGTGTAGAGACATTCCTTACCAGAAACAGCAAAAAGGAGTCTCACTTGTGGTTGTAGGTATTGTGGGGGGTTGAAACTTTTAAGCCTTTATTAAGACTCAATAAATTCCATCAGGTACTCAATACATTCCAGCAGGTGAAGGTGCTAAGTGCACTGTAGATCCTTACATATTTATCTGTTCAGTCTGAATTCTTGTAACTTCTGACTTGAGTCAAAACCTGTGCATTAGAATTGAAGTCCACAGGCGTTTCTCCAGGCTTGATATATACATGAATTCTGTATTAGAAATTGTGTGTGTATATAGAATATAATAGTGAAGGGATTTTATCAGTAGTTAGTAATTGGTTCAGCTATACCTCCTCTGTCTTACCTAAATGAATTCATTTTTTAACATGCTGATTTTAAATTGACTCTGGTAACATTTGAATTGTAAGTACTGCGTGTGAGTTTGTAAGCATCTATCTCCCATCTAATTAAGTGAAAGGAATTCTGTTTAACAATTGTTTCCAATTAGACACTAGTAATTGGCATCTGGCATTGCAAATATGTAATCTAAGTCTTTCAAATCCATTTTTATTCAAAGGGAATGTTTTTCACTGGTCAAGTTGACAATACTTTATGTCTGATACAGTTGATAACAGTAAAGGCTGAAACTTGGAGACAAAAAACAGCTGCATATGGAGAGTTGAATAAAAAACTTCTAAGTATGATAGACTTCTAGAAAGTTTTCTAGGTGTTCATGCTCAGTTTTAAATTAATGTATATATATTAATCCTTTATATGGAAGGACTCTTATTCGACCAAATTATCTCTTCCTAAATCATTATTAGTTGTCACTTGTCAGAAGGAAGGTTGGATAGAGGACTTCTTTTAAATGAAGGATTGATGAGCACCTTGTAATTGAGCAAATCTAAAAAACCAGAGGCAAATTCAATTATTCTGAACGTCTGAAGTAAGATAGTGGTGATTTAGATGTCCCTGATATTACTTTAAATGAACTACCCTAAAACTGACAGCATGAGAGATGTATGGAATTAGCAGTAAATATTTAATTCTAATTGCAAAGGAATATGTTAAAATAAAACTAAGACTAGTCTTTCTTTGGTGTTAAGCCTTATTAAATCTCCCTTTCCTGCACAGATGACTTTGGTCAGAAGGTACCAAATTGGGATATGATGTACTTTGGAATAAAGCTGTAGGTAGCACACAATTTCTCTGCAGCTGTGTACTGGTGGGTACAGCTCAGTATCTGAAGTGCTGCAAATGGCAAGTTAAGGGCAATAGGCTGGCTTAGTTCAGAGTTCTTGTGCTCTCTCTTGTAGCATTGAAGCTGAGTTGTTTGGTATTGACTGTTACACATTTGTAGAGCACTTCAGCATTGATTTTTTAGGTTTTACCATTACAGGAGTGTCTGTCTTTATAGGCTTTCAAGGACAGTGCTTTGTCATTTTAAGGATGCAGATGATTATCTTTGTTACAGGGAGATTCTTTCTGATGGGAACTCTTCAAAATTTTGTTCAAAATAATAGGAAAGTAATAAGCTTGCATTTATTTATTATAGTATGTATCAGACAGGAAACATGGCAGTAGATACTTCCAGTCTAGGGCTCCTTGTGTATCTCAGGCCTGAATCCTAGAAGAATTCAACTGGCAGCTCGCAGGCCAAATGCAGATGTTTCCCAGGAACAACGTGAGCAGCTGAGGAGGCAAAGAGCAGCAGGTTCTCTCCCCCCTGCAGAAAATCAGGGCCTGCAACTCCCTGTTGCTGCAGCATGGCCTGCACAGCAGCATTTCCTCTCCTGGCTGAGATGCAGTACATGGGGCAGGGGATGCTACATCTCTGAATTAATTCCTTTCCTCTACAAGAGAGCTCTCCCACAGTGCATTTCTTGGGTCTTCAGCATCTGTTTAGTGTTTGAGATTGTTTTTTTCTTCCTACTGTTTGTCTTCTGTTTCTCTTGTAGGTACAGAAGGGTGAAGGAAAGTGGCATTTCCATACTCAGTGCCACTTTGATTAATGTTTTCCTTTTTTATTTTCTTTCCTTATAACTGAGAAAAAAGTTTCCTGTAGTAAATAAACTACTTGTATCCATTCACAAGGCTTCTAGCTTAGATTGAGTAGTGTGCAGAGTATAATGCAAACGTGAGTCTTCTATCTTGTAATTATCATCTAAGTAATTTCTGACAATTTAAAAAATTCTGAACTGAAATAGTCTTTGTAAAAGTTTGTCCAAATTTTAAAAAGCTATGTCGAGATAATGAAAAAGAGAAATTGAAACAAACTGCTTAGCTCAGCTTGTCACCTTACCTTGGAGTTGGCTGTTCTGATATGGTACTTAGGTAATACATGAAATGAATGTGAGCACTTAAGAATTTCAAGTTGTGATTATGAGTTCTCAGATACAGATAAAGCAGCACCTTAAATATTGCAGATGACCTCATTTCCTTTTGGAAAATAGTTAGCTAGTTAATTCAGTGATTTGCCTAAGGAGAAGTGCCTGTGCATCCTGGCTGCTGCTGAGACACAGAAGCCACCTCGCTGTCCCCAGGGAGGCAGCAGCGTGTCCAGGGTCACTCTGAGGACGTGGTTCTGGCTGTTGCCCTGGGCTCTGACAGCTGAGCTGCCTTTACAGAACACTGCTCTGGCTCCTGGCTCTGCCCCCAGAAGGAGAGGAGGAAACTTCATCTGTTTCCATTGCTGAGGCAATGAAGGATTTTAGGATCCCAGGATGCAAACCTGCCTGAAGAGTTGGACTGGGGTTGGTAAAGTGTGAGGTTTTCCCAGTTCCAGAAGCACTGATACATTATCAGGGAGAGTGGGAACCTTGTGTCTCCCACTGACCCACACTGGATACTCTTTAGAAGGGAGATTTTTCTGCACTAGCCCTGGCACTCTGCTTGGTTTCTACATTTCTTGTTCAGTTTTGCACCTGCCTTTGTGTTACATGTCAGCTAGTGCCTAACTTGGTTTGTCTTGCCCTATTTTTACTGCACTTTAGCAGGCTGGGTTTTGTGTTTTGTATTTTGTTTGAAACAGTGGAAAACATACAAAGAGAGATTTGATTTAATCTCAAATTTGCTTAAAACATGCACTGTGTAAGAAAAAATGTTAATGAAGCTGGGATGGGAAGAAGCTGCCATGCAATAACAAAAAAGCATGGACATGTTTTAAATAGTGTTTAAGCTGACAGACTGTGGAAGGGATTAAGGAAAATGGCAGATAAGTTCATTTGTAGTTTTTTCAGAATAAAGTAAGGCTATGTTCTGTCCTTTGAATGGTTAAGTTACTCCTGTTGGTTTGGATCCATTTATTTTATGTTTTCATTGTTATAAGTCAGGCATGACAATGATTGTAGTTCTGTCTGTAAAGTTCACATAAGTACTTACAGATTTTTCGAGTACCCAGTGGCTGCCAGCTGAGCTTTTATTACATTTAACTGCAGAGCACTTAAACTATTTAATTACAATATTTTTTTAAATTCTATAATTTAGACTTATCTCAAGTTTATGTATTATGTATGTATGTTTTACAGCAATCAACAAGCATTTTTACTAGAAAATGTCCCATGCAACAACGTGAGCTGCAAGAGCGTGCGGCGCATGTTCCGCGTGTTCTGGGAGCTCTCGGATCTCAATCAGATCAAGGACGCCGTGGTAGCCACCTTCTTTGACATCTATGAGGATGTAAGTGCAGCTCCTCAGCCCAGCAAACAGCTCTGGCTGTGGCTGTGCCCATCCCTGGGCCCTGCACAGACCTTGGATTGTCCTGCTGAGCTGTGGATGGCCCTCTCCATCCCAAATCGATTTGCATTTTATTCATAGTGTTTGAAAGATATTAAAATAAATAGAAAATGTGTAAACTTTGCTGCATAGTATTTTTTCCCAAGAGTAAATAAGCATTCTAATGTAAGCTTGGGATTTTTTTCCTCTAGGGAATCTTGGATATCATTGTGCTAAGCAAAGGCTACTCCAACAAGGACTTTGCTATCCATACATTGAAAAATAACTTTGAAGCAGATGCCTATTTTGTTAAAGTTATTGGTAAGTTACCAATGCATGATAAAGTCAAAATGGGATATTGGGAAGGATGTGAATATTTGAGCCTTTGCATATGAAAACATCGTGGTAATGTTCTGTACCTGTGCCACAGCAAGCCTGCTTTGCTGGAGTTCAGGTGTGTGTCAGGTGGGAATGATGCAGAATCACCTTCCAAAGGGGCTGGTTTCATTTCAGGGGCTCCTGGCATGGTGTGTTTTGCTTACACTGCATCATCTGTTCTGAGGGTCACTTTGTATCCCTGTGGGAGTCAATTCTGCATTTCCAGCCCAAATCCACATGGCACAAACCACACCTTACCTGAGAGCACAGAGTGGCCTTGAACATGGCCAGGGTGTGTGAATTAATGAGAGCTGGTTTAAAAGGCTTGAGTTAAATTGCAATATTCATAATTAGGTTTTTAAACTGCATGCCCTTCTGTGTTCTTCAGCTGCAAAGGTGTTGAGCTTTGAGCTCATTTCTTGTCTGTCTTGCTTGATTTTTTGAGAATGAGTGAAAAATGAGGCTGTATGGAGCCTATGAAGACAAAGCTCACTAGCAACAGCTAGAGGTTCACCTTCAAAAATTGTATTTGCCTTCATGTTACTTAAATGCATCTAGTCCTCTAAAGCACACATTCTGCACACCATAAGAGAACAGAACTGCGGCTGCTGCTGGGGGCTGATGCTATTATTACTTTGTCCACAGCCTGGGCTCTGTTCTCATCGTGATAGTGTTTAATCATTTATCATGTTGGTGGAAGCCTTCTTTTAAGTAATACCATCTATCTGTAGTGTAATTCACAAAAGCATGCAGAAAATCCTCTGGGAAAATCTTACACTTCACAAAGCCACACCAGAACTATAATTGTGTGATATTTTAATGGGGAAGGGAGTAGTTTGCAACATGCTTTTTTGATTCACTCTCTGTAAATCTATCTTAAAAACTGGGGCAAGCCTTTTTTTAGCACCCTTTTAGGGTGTGAGTATTTTTGCATAGAAACCCCAGGAAATAGGAATTAATGAGGGTCTAAAAATATTTTTACTGTGATACAGAGGAAAGTATTTCTAACAAAATGTGCTTTGTGTGATTTAGTGTATCAATAAATGCATTGTGTTCACTTATTTGGCATATGGACAATGAGAACAGCTTTGCTCATTATAACTGATGTCAAATATACTTGGCCAGGTAATTTGTTCCAGGCTGAAACTGAACAGCAAATTTCAGTGTGCCCTTTTGCATCAAAATGGGAAGAGTTGGATCCACTTGCATACTCACCTATGTTTAACAGATAAAATTAAAGCTATAGTGTTAAAAGTCTATCTGTAGGTGCATATAGCCTTCAAATTCTGCTTTGTTACACACATTTGTCTTAACAGATATTGGGGGGTTTGGACTGTATAAAACATTACATCTTACTGTATATAAAAATTTCAACATTTTGAAATCACAAGCAAAGAATGGTAATTTAGGTGTCTGGAGAATTGTTAATATTCACACACAAATTATTAGAAAACTTGCTTGAATAGAACAGTGCCATTTCTGACTCATGCAGGGAGTGATTTCTAATCAGACTGTGAACATCTTACATGCACCTTTCAATATTTTTCTGGTGCTAAACATTTTGTACCCTTAACTCAATGGACCCTTAAAGAAGACAGAAAATGCTTTAAGAAACTCCTGATAGTTAGGATGACCTGCCCTCAAATCTGGTCCAAATCTTCATTTTCTGTCTGCCATGCTTGCTTTGTGATACCATAATTCATGGAGAAGTAATGTTTTTCCCTGGCTCCAGTACCTGGTGTGCATCCTCCTCCCTGCCCATAGCCATTACTGGCCTGCTGCTCAACCAAACTGTTGCCATTAGAAGTCCAAATTTTGCATCAGAATGGACCTTAGATTATTGTATGTGTGTGGGTTTTGTTGCTTTCTTCTACTACTCAGTGTGACAGGATGTCCACTGCTTACCAAACAGATGGCTTTCACTGTCCCTCATTTAGGTTTTTAACAGAGATTTCTGAATGTAACTGATTTTTCAAACTAGTAAGTTTTAAACAATTAATTGGAACAAGTGTCACAGGCTTTAGATATTAATTAGCATTATATATACCTGCTTATAATACTTTTGAATTAATAGACTTAATTGGTAAGGGGATTTTTGCTTGTTACAGCTTTTGTGAATTGCTCTAAACCAAGTTCCAAAATGATGCCTTATATAGAAGGAAAAACCTTTATTTTTTTATCACTTAAAACAGTAAAGCTGAATCTCTGCCAGTATTTTACATGGTTAGAAATGAAGAATAATGAATAAAATGTATAGTTCACTGTTTTAAAAATATTTTAATTTGGAATTTTTCTAGCTGGGAAATCTGTCCTTTTGAAGCTGGTTAACCAGTGAGGTGGGGTAAAACAGTGCTGAATTTCTGCCAAGTATGCTTCCAACATAAGGAAATGTTATGTATTACCATAAATCACAAAGAAGATACTTATTTTCTTTGTGTTTTGATGGCTACCTGACACTAGACTTTACCAGACTGCAAAGGTGGTGCTTCTAAGATGGTTTGTGAACATAAACACAACATGCTCACTTTTTGTTCTTGCAGTTCTCAGCGGCCTCTGTTCCAACGACTGTCCTCGGAAAATAACAGTAAGTGTAACTGTGGCCTGGTTTAGTATCTAGCCTCAAATAAGCTGAGGGCTAATTATACCAAAAACTCTCAATGTATTGAAAGAGCTGTTGACTGGAATAATGTATAATCCAAATCATGACTGGCCACCTTCTGCTTCTGTGAGACCCATAACTCTGGGCAGCTGCTGCTCAGAGCTGGAATTGATTGTTGTGCAGGGGCTTTGTTACCCCCCACTGGGGGTAACCAGAGACAGGAGGAACTTGGGTGCCCAAACTGGGAATTGTGCCAAGTCTTGGTGGGCACTTAGAAAGTCCAGACAAAACTGACTGTGGGGAGATCCAGCCACTTCTGGGCCCAACTCCAGCAGTGGGCACAGCCAAGGAAGGAAGTGCACTGCAGACAGCCATACACATGTGGTGTTTTCTCTTTAGATTATTTTATTTGTCTCCAGAGATCTCCAACTCACCCACCAAACTGCCAATTAGCAAATTGTTTAGCAATGTTCACAGTGAAAGCTGGCCTGAGAGAGGAGCTTAGAGTAATCAGAGGTAGCAGTAGCACTTTAGCTCTACAAAAGTTTCACATTTAATTTTGAGTTGAAATTAGAAAAACTGCTTCAAATGGGGCTAACCTTTGCTTCAAGCCTATTCGAGACATGGGGTTTAATTTCTGTTATAAAATAATGAGGTTTGATAGTATCATTAACTTAATTACAAAAATGGAAGGTTTAAAAAGCAAATCTTCACAGCAGATGTTGGTGGAAATTTCATTATCGAGATCACTGAAACACTATTGCTCCCACTGTAATAGGAGTTCTCTGACAAAGTAACATAAGGTACATTGGCCAGAGTACAGCTATGTGGCACCAAAAAAAAATTTAAATTTCACCTTATTGACTCATCTTTCATAGATCTGCATTAGCATCGCCATTGTGGTCTCCTTAGTTTTCATTCTAACCAGTTATTATTTTCAGGCTTTGATCTCATCTGTCATCATTATCACTTACTCTTGTGGTTTAAACTTACTACTTATTGAGGCATGGTGTGAAACATGTCATCATCTCTTTTGGTGTTCCTTCTGTAACTTACTTGAAAGCTCTCTGTTGGATTTGATGTCCTAATATCAGCTTTAGTTCAGCACTAGGGAAAAAAAAAAAGAAAAATTCCTTTAAAATCTGTTCCTGTAGTTGTCTCTCATCCTCTCCCTTCCCAGCCTTTCTTATTTAGGTGCATTTCTTATGGTTCATCACTCAGTAATGCACAAATTCCTTGGATGTTTGTCTTATTTTTTCTCATGACTGTACTTTGATGTTTAAGTACATTTTCTTCCTCAAGAAAATTTGGTCAAAATCGATACCAATACTTGTCAAGTCACTGTTCAATCACTTACATTAATTAAAGGAAACACTGCTAAATAATGATAAAAAGATGGAATTTGTGTAGTATTTTTCAATTCAGAAATACCATCAAGATAGTGCATTGTCTTGGTATTAAATGTTCTGCTTTTTCAGAACACGCAGTTATTTCTTTAATTTTTAGGGGTTTTTACTTTACTTATAGCTTCCAAGGAAACATTAAACCTTTTGCCAGAGGACTGAACAGTATTGCTTTCTTCATGAGAAACTAAGCATCACTTAGCCAACTGATTACTGTGATTTTGAAAATTGATTTCCACATAATGCTATGAACAAAACAGTTGCAGGATTTTGAAGTTAAAATATAAAAAAAATTAATTCTTAATACAAAAAAATACAAATTCTTAATGTAAAAACATTTTTCTTCAGTTTACTTTTTAATTACTATAGCTTTTTCTGTTCCTAAAATATTGCCTGCCTTTTTCTTTGTTTTTTATCACTTGTAGCCCTTTGGAGTTAATCAGCCTGGTCCTTACATCATGTACACCACTGTAGATGCAAATGGATACCTGAAAAATGGATCAGGTAAGAGAAACTCCCTGGGAATACCCAAGGCACAGGCTGGCTGTGTTTGTGCTTCTCAGCATCCTAAGGAGTGGGAAAAGTGACAGAGGGAATGGAATGGTTTCAATGGTGCCTTCAGTTTACAATGCCAAACCCCAAACATTCTCTTCCTTCTTTACAGATTGCATTTTTATTACAGACATTGCAATTGCATTATTTTTTCATTTGTCCTGTGCCAGTTAGGGTTGAACAGTTGGCTGTAGCAAAAAATCGTTGGGTAAAATATCACCAGTTTGTGAAACAGCATAAGCTTCTAATTGCTTCCTAAGCAATTATGTATTAAGAAACAGCAGTGGCCTTGAAATACCTCAATACAATCCTAGTAGCCAGATGACAAAGGATCAGGATAATATTCAGGACACACAGGATGTATTTGTCTGGAGTTGTTCCCTACAACTGCAGCTAACAAAATCAGATGCTGAGCAGCCTGAGGAAGCTGGAGGGGGAGTGCCTGTGTCCTTTCAGGTCATGCAGGAGCTGCAGGGATCAATCCTTAGGTAACAGGGTCAAAATCAAGGGGAAGGGCTGCTTGGTGCAACTTGGATTGGAACTAGAGCTCTCATGGCCTGAGATGGTGCAGCTGCCACAGTTTGCAGGAGTCCAAAAACAAAGCAGCCAAAGAGAGAATGATCCACTGGGCTGTGGTCCAGGCAGTGCCTGATGTTAGAATATCCTGGGGTTTATGCTGCCTTCCCAGGTGTGTACTGGTGGCTCCTAGAAAACACAGGAGACTGTACTAAGTGGTTTATTATTCTCATTTATGACTGGTAATCTTAGGACTATAATGGACTCATTTCTTGCTTAGGCAAAAATCCCAAACTCATAAGCTGAACGTGATCAGTAAGTGCAGTCATCTGTAGCTGTCACTCCAGCCTCATTTCAAATTAAACTCAGATTTTTAAAAAATGCCTCCAGTAGTTCCAGATTATATTCTGTATAACACTAACTTAAATAAAAACAATAATTTAGAGGGGAAAATGCTGACACATTAAGGTCCTGAGTCAATCTGAATCACTGGTAATGCTCTCACCATGAGTAGTGTGCTCAGGACTGTTAATTCCACCTGGGGGAAATTAAAGAGAATGAAGATGTCCTGAAATGCAAACCAGACAGCTGCAAAAACATATCTTGATGCTCTAGCATTTCTGTGCATGCTTAAATAAAGACATTTTTCTAACTCTGTGTCATGGAACAATTTACATCTTACAGATGGAATAAAACTAGCCTAATATTTGGACCTATTTCATGTGTCATTTTCCTAATTTTTTTTCTGTCTCTCTCTTCCAAGAACAAAAGCAAATGCATTTTTCTTAAACATTTTCTTTAGGGTTTGCTGAGTTTCTTTGGTTGTGGCTTTGTTCATTTTTTGTTTGTTTGTATTGGGGGGGGCAGTTCTTCTAGAAATGCAGTGTTTTTACTATTTACTCTAAGAAACAGTTATCAAATGTGATTTAGTACTGCTATATTCCCTTCAGAGCTACCATATTTACAATAATAAATACCTAACAGAGTCCAGGCATGATGAATTTCCTTTTCTGTTCTGACATTATGAAATAACAGTAATGAATTCCAAGTGTATTTATGACCCCAGCAGCATTGCTACAGGGAATTTTCTAATGCTGTCTTTGATCAGTTTCTCAACACTAATAAGTTAATAGATTTTTTTGAGTGTGTATAATTCCTGCAAGAACTTTTGAAAGTCATGTTTTCTGAAGGTATTACATTACGTTTGTAGCTAGATTTTCTTCTCTTGCAAATGTTATGTGTATGATGTGTAAATGTTCTAACTAGAATTACTGGCCTATACAGGTTGTGGTCTGGAAAAACAGTCCATTACATCACAATCATCTTCTATTTGACTGTCAGGATGTCATCAGGCTATATCAAGATATATTATTTGAGATATCAAATGATATCATCATCATTTTTGGTCCATGTATAAACCTTCAAAACATCTTTTCCACTAAGCTTTTATTCCACATTTCCATTAAGCTTTTATTCATATAGTATCCATATGCTATTTTAAAACTAATTTTCATCAACTTATTTGCCTTCCTTATACAATATTACAGGGCAATCCATATTTGAAGCTTTTAATTATCTGAAGGAGTAATGAGCTAATCAAATGTTAAAAGAATTAATCCCTTTCCCAAGAAGTAACATGAGTAAAAACAGTTCTTTTTCTGATAAAAAGGAGACTCAGCACTCCTTTTCATGTCCCCCTCCAAAGTCAGCTGTTATTTATTGCCTTTATGGCTGTGCTCAGTGGGGGAACAGTTGTTGGCTGGACCTCTGCAACCAGTCACCTTAAGTTATCCCTGCAGCCCTGGGCTTAAATACATCATAAAGTACTCAAAGCCATGGCCCCCACTCTGCTTCTGATCTCCTAAATCCTGCAGGACTTCAGTTGTGAGTTATGGCATCTTTCATGCAGGCAATATCCATGCAAAGAGTAAAATAAAAAGGCCCATATGGCTGTCCTTATCTAATTCATTTTAAGGTTCTTTGATCTGCCAAGCCTAAACTACAGGGAATTTGCATAACTATGAGGGTTTTCTTAAAAACATTGTTAGAATTGTTCTGTCTCCTATTAACATTTCCAGTATGTTGTTAAAAGATAGCAGAATAATAATTAGCATGTATTCTGTGCTTTTACTTTCACATTGCTCAATCCACTTGCAATCTTACAAGAAATACTGTTAAATTAGCTACAAGGAGTAGCAATTGCCAACATGGGCATTAGAATGGAGAAGTGCTGGGCCTTACACCTGCAGTTAATATCTCCACAGACCTTCTCTTCCTGAGAGGAAAATCAACTGCAACAACTTCTTCAAATATTTAAGGAATTTCATGCTTGAGGTCAGACCAGGTCCCATGTAAATCTGGAAGAAGTATACCAACTCAAATTTAAGTCATGTTTTCTGATCCATGTCTTCCTTTTGGAGCTATTTTTAAGGAGATCCCACAGTTAAGTGTGAGTGTCAGCCAGGATTTTCAGCTCTGCATATACATTTCCAGGCTTGTATTGGGAGAATATCTTCTGTGTTTCAGCCTGTGCTATGCACATCTGAATTTTCTCTTCCCAAGTAAAAATATGCTGGTAGAGTTTGAAATAAATAGGCTCATACTTGCAGCTTGTGTCTACCAAACATATTCATTCTGTGGGCCAGGAACAGGTGGCAGTGAATATCTCAGGTTTCCTCAAAGCTCCATATCCATAGGAAGATGACAAGAGTAGATTCACTGAATGGCTGATAGGGACCAAGTCATAATTTGTTTAAGCATCTGGATGAGTGAAGCTGTGTGGACTGATGGCCTCTGCAGCTCTCATTCCAGAGCTCTTTCATTTTGCTGCTTTTGCTTTGTTTTGTTTTAAACCTTCCATGGCAGAATGACCTTTCACATGCTGTGAAGTCGTGCCCTTCTGGTTTTCTGAAATCTGCTTACTCTTCCCTGTTGTTGCATTGAGTTCTCCTGCTGTTTAACTAAATTGAATTGTGAGGTGAACACAAATGTCTAGCAGCTATTATACTTGTGAATTTAAACATAAACATTGCAATATGTACCAGAAAAAAAGCAAAATAAGCTTATTTTCAATGGCCATTTGACTCTGCAAGGTTCATTTTGTTGAATTGTGCTACATGGAAAGAAGAGTGTATTCATGGAACAAGCTGGAATAATTTAATAATTGAATAGCTGCATTCCATGAGAGGGATTTTCTGTTTGCTATAGGTAGGAGTTGCCTTCCAGTATGTTTTTCTGTATAACTCTTTTGTTTAGAAAGCTTACTTGAACTTGTAATGTTGCTTGCAATATTTGGACATTAAAAATTACACAGCTTCCCCCTATCAGCACTATGATAATTTTATTGCTTGTTGGGTTTTAAGTTACCAGTTTTACTTCTATAATTTTATGGTGCAAAGGTATTTTTCATAAAAAAACATATTCTCATAAAAATGCATCAGGTTTGGAGTTTGGGCTTGCAGAGGTGTCCCAAGTTGGCAGCACTGCAATCATCAGTGTCCAAGTCCTGAGAATGCACTTTGAATTCACTTTCCCATGTTATTTCTGGTACTCCAGAACAAGATATTGCAGAAAAGGTTGAGGTGAAGTTGTGTACTGCATTAATCTGGAATTTCCTATTAGGGGGACTAAGGAAAAGAGGCAACCAGCTGGGGAATGAAGTTACCATTGCATATTTTAAGCAGAAAAAGAACTCTTTGACCACTACATTTCTTTTTTCCAACCAGTGACCCCCAAAGGCAATATGAAAGGAACTGAAGTAAAGCTTTCCACTAAAGCCAAGCAATTCAATTTCTCCAACTTTCTATGAAGCTTCCAAGTTTGAAGTTGTTGGGTTTTTGTTAGATTAGTTTCTTTTCCTGAAAGCTTCTTTGTAAATTCTTAGGCACAATCCATGGGTTTTTCATTACTATCAGTTATATTTTCCCTTTCTCTTACCACCAATAAGTGGTTGGCATATTTTCAAATAAAAGAAGGAGCTGCCAGCTTTATGAAAAGGAGAACTACTCAGTGCGCTTTAGCCCAGTGCTGGTGGTGGCAGCAGAGGAAGCAGCACTGCAGTGCTCCAGCTGTGCAGGGCAGGACACATGGTCCCAGCAATCACACCCAGATGTTGAACTGCCTCTGCATGGCAGGTTTTGGACTCATTTTTCCTTTTCCTAGGATACATGTGTTTGTCTAATCTATACTAAAAAATTTGTTCATGTGCTAACCTCAGTATTCAGGTAGGTGATGGTACAGAAGAATTTGCATGCAAGTCTGAGATTAAAGATACACTTTTGGAATCCTAAATAGTATTACTGAATTTTGAATTATGCAGATTGGCTTTTAATTGGCTAATTAAATGCAAATAATATTTTGTTAAGAAAAGCATAATAAAAAGAATTACAAGGAATACTTCAGGAAGCTACAAGTTTGAAATCAGATTTTCCATTAGTCTTTCAGTTCTGTGTAGTGATCTTGCACATTCTGCTGTTATTTTACAAAATAAGTTTTTTTAAACTGACTGAACACTATCAGTTTGTGCATCTATTTGTGTAGGTTCAATGAGGCTATTCCTAAATCCAGTACCATGTGTTGTCAGTGCTGGTTAACAAGAGAAGGCATTGCTCCTACATGTAACTGCTACCACTTTCCCCTGACAAAGTTAAATTCCTCAGCCTGAAATAAGCTGTTGAGGACATTGCAGTTCAGCTCCGGGGAGAACAGGCTACCCTTGAGCTTTCAGCAAGTTTACATCAGGGTAATGGAAACAGAAGGAAAATGACTTAATTCAGGTATAAAAGAACAAGTACTGGATGTGTCACAGACAACACATGGCTCTGGTTTTCAGACAAGGCTTTAGAAAGGTTAATGATACGAATTGCTTCCAATTTTATATGCCAGGCTTCAGAGGTAAGGAGATTGATTCCAAAAGGTCCTGAATGGTTTCTGAATATCAAACTCCGCAAAATCTTCCGAGGTTTGGCTGCCCAACATCATTAGCTTTTCCTTACAAATTTGATCTCTGATAGGCTGAAACCACAGAAAACCGTGTCCTGAAAGGTTGAGGATTTTACTGTGCCCAAGGTTTTTTGAAACAATAAACTTAATGATTTATGATTTAAAACAAGAATATGTATACCACCACTAATACCAATACCATAGCCCATGATATCTGCATGCTTTGAAATGGCATTTTTGAAACAAGACACTTAAGGCAAAAGACATAGTATTGAATAACTTATTAAAAAGAAAGTATTAAAAGAAATCATGTGTAACACGATCAGGAGAAGGTTTTTTAAGTCTTGTTTATAGTAATAGTTCTGCTGATCAAGTAAAACAAACTGTGAAGCAACAGCCACATCCTCCTTCTTGCCTACACTGACTTCCAAAAAGCTAAAGAACAATTTGAATGTAAGAAATAAATCCCACTTTCCTCCTTGAAGATGCAAAACTATTTTCAGATTTTCTTGGAAGAAGTAGAAAGCTGTTTTCAGTGGTTTTACAAGAGGGCAAATTGCTATGGTTGCTATTTAATTAAATGTGAAATATTTTCATAAGTAAATTAATTAACAGTATCTGGGAACTTCAGATAATGTCAGTAAACTGTTGACAGTACTCTCTGTAATTTCTCTTTTTATTTTTCATCGTGGTTCACGGCTTTTATGTTTCTCAGGTGAGCAGTTGTCATTCTTAATTACTTGGTTACAATTCTATATGGAACTTTTCAATAAACATCAAACAGAATTTATGATAGATATAGGCTGAGGAAAGCAAGGAAGAGTCTCAAAGTTCACCTGTGCTTCGTCAGCTTTAGTAAACTGGAACCTTCTACATGCTACCATCCTGCTTAGCTAATACCTCCCCATTTTAAAGGCAAATTAAAAAATAGGCATGTGCACATTTCTGCCTGCTGTATAGAAGAAAACATTCCTCTCTGACCTTTGCAAATGATCTGTTTACATCCTGAAGCGTAAGATTTCATTATCCTTACCTTAGTAGGCATAAGAACCAGCATTAGTAGCCATGAAATTATTCAGTGCTTTAAGAATTCTAGCTGCAGTATGTGACTCTCTAACCTCTTTAAGGCTGACTGCACACAGTATATGACATTTTCTTCTATTCTCTTTAATTTAGTTGACATTCATTTCATTTGTAAGATAAAAGAAAAAAAGCAAGATCTCAGTTGCAGTCTTCTCATGATCCTAAATATTTCACTCAAAAGTAATTCCAAAAGCTTTTCCTTGTTACAGCAGTACCTTGTTCTTTTGGGGAAAGTCCTTCAGCATGCAGCATTAGTGAAAAAATTCTAAAAGAAAACCTGTTTTATGTTGCAGCATGATCACGTAACATATCTGGTTTGTTTCTATAACCAAGTCAAATTAAATACACCCACCTTTGCTCCTTACTACTTGTATATTGGTAACTGGGGGTGTCAGATATTATGTACTTTGAGAATTGCTCCTGTTTTAGATTTGGTTTTTGACATCTGGAGATTGAGCAATTTAGGCAAGATCATACTAGGGAAGTCACTGGCAAGGCAGGGACAGACTCAGGACTCAAACCCTGTGCTGTGCTATCCTGTGTTCTCTCAAGTTCCTGGAAAAATCCCTGTTTTAAAGAGAAACCTGCTCAGTCAGTGCCTTGTGCCACATCTTCTGTAATTGAGAAATCTACCCAACAGTGTGCACAGTACACCTTGTCCTCACAATAGAGACCTGAAAGTTCAAATCCAACTTAAATATTTTCTCATCTGCTTGTCCATTACATGGTTCTACATGGGGAAAAAAATAAATCTAAAATGTGTATAATCTTTAGGAAGACCATTACTGTTTCTTTTTGCTAATAGCATTTTAGCTTAATAAAAAGATAACTGTATCAAGCTGATTTTTCAGATCTCAGTTGACATTTATCTTGCTTTATAAAATCTAGTTATTATAATTCTAAACACACAATAATAAAGAACATTTACGTCCTGATTAAACAAGCCTATTTCAAAACATGCCTGACAGCATAAGGCAAGTGGCTTCCTCAAGAGCTGGTAGGGGAAGGGAGGTTCCCAAAAGCAGAGCCATGAAGTAATCACTGTAATGAGCAGGGGTTCAGGGTCCCCAGCCTGCATGACCAGGAAGAGTTTGTCCCCAGAGGAGTGTTCAAGAGCTGAGGAGCTGCTATTGGAAGTGGTGTCTTGTTGTTATCCTATTGTAAAGGATTCATACCTTCTCAATGACTTCTCATGAGCAGCTCCTCACAGCACTGACTCCTTCTTCTTCTCACCACAACCAACAAACTCCATCTCACCCAACCAACCTGCTCTTTTATAATACCCCTCTTAATTGGATCCAGCTGTGTTCTTAATGTTTGATAATTAGCACAGCTGTAACTCCTTAGGGGCCAGATTACCTTCACCACTTGTCTCTATTCTCCTACCTTTTATCTAACCACAGTGTCTGTTGTCCCTTAGTGAGGTGCTGCTGTGTTGTGGCCAATGCTTGCACTTACTAGCATCTCCAGGATGCTAGGGGGGTGGGTTTGGTTTGTCTTGAAAGGATATTTGGCTTTGCCAAAGAAATGGTGGTGGTGAGTTAGGAGTTCCTGCCCCTGTGTTCTGCCCAGCTGTGCAGAATGTTGTGTCACCAGTCTGGCCCACAGCTGGTGGGCTGAGGTCAAGTGCTGCCTCCTGAATCAAGCCTTGGATGGGCGTGTGGAGAGGTAAAAAGGAGTTGGCTGTAAATTCATTACAAAATATGGATTACTGTTCTTTAATTCACATTCTGTTGCATTTTGTCGTTTAACTTATAATTCCGGTTTCAGGCATAATGTATTAGGGATCAAACCTGAGAGAAATCTGATACTCTAAAAATACTGAGTAAATCACATTCTTGTGAAAAGCTGTTTCTGTTGGTCACAGAAACCCATTTGTGTTTGTCAAGTGTCCCTTGCACTCATTCCTGTTTAATCTGGTGAAGGTTGAATTCACTGTGGTGCTTCTGAGGTGCCGATACTGTTCCTGCTGTGGGAGCAGCTCCTTGCTAAGAGGACAACCCACACTAGATCTGAATCTGTTGGCCAGAAATGAAATTATTAGAAGATTTTAATTGTTTTTTAATTTAAATAGAATACCTGGATACTTTGGAAATGGATGCTAGTGAACTTGTTGATAACTGCAACACTTGTCTGTTTCCCCACTACCTTTTCCAGGAAACCAAGAATCTTGTTTTCCATCTACAGTTTCTGCTGTAATTGTTATTAACTTGCAACCATTTCACTCCTATTTTCACTAAATTAATTTATTCTTTGAAAACTTGTTCATGAGAATTTACTTAGCTAATTTTGTGACAGTAGTAATTACAGTTCAATACTGACAAGAATTAAAGTGAACCTTCACATGTTGAGTCTAATCTTGTAAATCAGTGGGCAATAAACTTGGCACTAATCATATAAAAATACATGCAGATAGTTGATTTCTTCTCAGCTTGTAGCAAATAATGGAGATTTGAGTTAACATAGAAATGATACTCAAAACAATTGTCTTACCTAAATATGTAGAGTATTTAAGCTCTTCTCCAAGTGAGTACTCACAGATAGTTTGGAAATGTGGGAATTCAAGAATTAAATAATCACACAATTGGTGAAAATTTTTAAACATTTTTATTGCTGACTGGGGAATGTGTACTTGTGTAGCAAGTTGGTAGTTTGGGGGTTGCTTGATTGATTGATTGATTGGAGTTTTTTTCCCCCTAAAATACCAACTTGGGCTTCCTTCCTGCTCTCCTTGCAGCTGGCCAGCTCAGCCAGTCAGCACATTACGCTCTGCAGCTGCCCTACAACGTGCTGGGCTTGGGCCGCAGCGCCAACTTCCTCGACCACTTGTACGTTGGCATCCCTCGGCCCTTAGGAGAAAAGGTTGGTTGGCACTTAAGATTGTCAAGGTACTTGTTTATGGTGCTACCTTTCCTAAGAGGCTTTGGGTGGAAATACTGCTGGGACACTTCTTTTTCGTTTTCTGAAGTAAGAATATCAAAGAAGTAATTTTGCATACAGAAAGGTTTGCCCAAAAGAACCATTGTGCCCAGTTTTTTTGAAGGGTGTACAAGCTCTGAAGCCAAAATAAAACTAAAAGATGACTGAAACTGTCTATAAATGTTAGCACTGGTATTCATGCTTGTTTGTAGGGCAGATGGGTATTAGGTCTGAGGGTCCAGTTATTGTGGCCTGCAGTAGCTGCAGGGCTTTCCCAGAGTTGCTCTGGCTGGGCTGGGGCTCATGTAATCCCTTCTGCCTTGGTGATAAACCATGGGCACTGTCATGGTGGGGCAAATTGCTGTGATTCTCTAATCTTCACTTGAAACATAAAAGTGGGGTGCTTACCATTTTCAGTCTCTAAAGATCTGATGGTACTACTTTGAAAAGTGAGGTACTCAAATGGGTCATAATTTGGATAATTGTTTTGGATAATTGTTTTGCCAGCCTCCTTTGTAGAATTAGTTGTTTTCTTCTTTCCCTATTATGTTGTTGCTTTGTATTTTAAAACAGGTGCTGTGTTTTATGTCAGCAATAGTTATATTGCTTTTTACTTTGGGAGGTGGGTTTTAAAGCATTTTGGAGCTTTCAGAGTAACAGGTTTATACAAAGATAGAGAGATTAATCACTTATACTTAAAGTGTTTTCTTTTTAAACCCACAATGTTTTTATTTCTCCTTTCATATGTTTCAACAGAGAATTTCTTTGCTTGTAAGTATGTTGGTTTGCTAGTAATTGACACAGACTTTGTTTTTCTTGCAGTCCATAAGAAAACAAGAATGGACAGCTATCATACCAAACTCCCAGCTTATAGTCATTCCCTATCCTCATAATGTTCCTCGAAGGTAATGTCATCATTTGGGTTTGCACTTCCCAAAATTACATTAATACACAGTGTAAATTAGGCATTATGTGTAGGTTTAGAAATAGTTATTTATATAGAAAGTTACTGAAGAGCAAGGGCAGGGGGTCAGTGCTGAGCTGGAGCTGAAAATGCTGCTCAGGTATGTACACAGCCTCTCAGATGGTGCCCATAAACAATCTATTAAAAAAAACCCCATTACCGGCTCAGACAAACAATCAAAATGTATTACCAGCTCCACTCCTGTAAATAATAACATACTTGCTAGATTTAACAACATCCTCAGTGACAAATTATAAACATGGTAATGCTTGAATTAAGCATTTTTGTTTCACCAAACATGCAATTTCTGTCTGGTTCCATAGAAAAGCTTTGCTTCAGCCCTTCTGAATACAGTAGCTGTTGCTACAGGAATTAATGTTTGCCTTTAAGTAAAGGTGAATGGGTTGGTTGCACGAGAGCTTGAACATAGAATTCACTTTGCAATTAAAATGTTTCTCCCAGAAAGAGAGCATGTTTCTCTTTTTGCTATTAGAGAAAACATTAGTCAGATATTCCAGCTGCATTTTGCCGCTTGATCTACCAGTGAGGTCAGTTGCATTTATCATGCAGAAATGATTCTGACATCAGTTCAGCAGTTAATTTTACTAGAGAACAAATAACAGTGGAGAAGTGATGTGCTGCTTGAGTTGCTAATTAACAACCACAGAAATAACATCTGCCAGATGAAAATTTAGTTACAGTCTTGAGGTATTTAAAGGTATGTGTTATGCAAAACAATTTCGGTTATAGCATCCTTAAACTATTTTTGCCTTCATATAAAGTGGCCTTAGGGACATTGTAGAATAGCAGAGGATGGAATCCCCAGAAGAAATCCAATTTTATAACAAAAGCTTCTTAATTTATATATTTTTTAACATAGGTATGTGATTTCCTGATAGGGCTCAACACAGAGCCTGCTGCTTACAGCTCTCCCGTGATAGGAAACCTGTAGTACAAAAAGGGGGTTCCCTGGGCATGGTTCCCCTCACATGATCTGAGAGATGTCTTCCAGCAGCCCTAAAGTGTTTAGTTTTGTTGATCTTCAGCTATAATCAACTGCTTATGTTTAGAACTGCAGTTGTCCCTGGGTAAACTTCAGAAAAAGAGAACTGGACCCATGAGCCTGTCCTAGAGGAGCTTCTCATGTTGTAGAAAAATTGTCCAGGGTTATTTGCCCCTGCTGCTCTGTGTCCCCAGGCATTCCTGTGAAAGGTTTCCTTATGCATTTTGCTTCGTCCTAGGCAAGGGCAGGAGATAAATCTCCTAATGAGAAAAAGCTAATTCCCTGAGGATATCCATAGCATTCATGAAAAGTTAAGCAGAAGCTGTACTTAGACATGGTATTGCTGAAAAATAATTATATTAAGCCATATATTTCCAAGTAAACATCATTAAGCCTCACTCTCTAAATAGAGCTGCTCATTTCTGTAGATCAGGTTGTCACCTGTCTTAACCAAACAGGTTCTTTTCATCTTTGTAAGTAAAATCTGTTTTCTGCTTCTTAATGAAGGGTATTAATGTTTCCTTGGATTTTCTTCTTTTGTATAGCTGGAGTGCCAAGCTGTATTTGACCCCAAGTAACATTGTACTGCTAACAGCTATAGCCTTAATTGGTGTCTGTGTTTTCATCCTGGCAATAATTGGCATATTACATTGGCAAGAAAAGGTAAGCTAATTTACTAGAATATTTTATTCAACACTCCCTAATATTTTACAGACCTGTACATTGGGGTTTTTTACATTTTTCTACAGTATAATAACTTCTGACACAGACTGATTGTCACAAAAGGTGTTATTATTAATTCAGTGTTTACCACAAGTTTAAAAATTGGCATTATTTTTACTTAAGCTCTAAGACACTTAAGCTTGTCCATGTTGCTCTTCATGTCCTTTTTTCCATTAAGCTGTTATTTCCAATTTAAATCAGCCATCTTTGTTTCATATCTGCGCTTTCCATTTTGTAGTTTTAAGGAGAACTGTTTTGGAAAAGGGAACATAAACTCAGTTAACTTACCTTGAGTTCTGCTGGCAATCTGAAAACAAGGAGAAAGTCTTTTTTGTGTAACCCTCTTTGCTGGTTGCACTGACATTAGCATTCAGGAACATATAGGGAGTCAATCCTGCATATTGGCTGCTTTGCTCCGTGGGTCTGAATTACACATGCAGGGTATAGAAATCCATTGACTTGAAGAAGCCTTTTGAAAGGGACCTTTCATGTCACAAAAGAAATGCATTCCCATTTTTCTTAACTATGCTCAGTTCACAATCATACCCAACTGGCAGAGTTGCCAATAAATGTTACTACATACCCAAACCATAATCTTAGCTGTCAGATAAAATTACTGCATATTCTGACATGGTATAAGTGTTTGTTTTTGTGATGGTGGAAATAAAATGACCTTGTTAAACATTCAGACAAGTTTGCGCATGCTTCATATTTAAATGTTAGTTGTCTGTCAGTCTTCACTCTTCAAAATGTAAAATACAGTCTCCAACTAATAATAAAGCTGGGAATTAGACACACAAAGCAAAGAAATACAAAGTTTGTGATGGCTGTCATTAGCATGTCCTGCTGTACCAGCAAAGCACTGCTCACCTGTAGCTCAGGGCTGGGCACTGCCTGGATTTAATTCTCTCTCCAATGTATCTTTAGCAAACAAGAATAGCAGAAGAGGTACTTGGACTTTGAGTTGGGGAAGGATTACCTATGTATAATTCCATCTGGAGAAATGGAGATTTAATGGCAATATTCAAAACAGTTTTTATACAAGAATTCAAGCATTGTAGTGTAAGGAAGGAGTCAGCCCAGAGTGAGTGCTTTTAGAGCAGTTTTAATTCCCAGGTGTGTGTGAATGAAGTAGTATATTGATTATATTGTAAACTCATTTCCAACTCTGCAGCAGAAAATAGGCACAAATATCTGGACAAATTGTGTGTATTTTCAGACCATTGTATAAACGTGTTAATTCCTATATTCTTCCTATAGATTTTTACCTTCCCAATGTTTAGAAGTGGTTGAGATATTGAACAGATAAGAATGTTCACCAAGGCTGTGTTGTGCATCATTGACATGTGTAAAGTCGAACTCCAAAGTTCCTCGGTTTTAAGCTTGTTCTCAGTTTACTGTCTCTCAGCAATCCTCTCCTAAAAATACTCTCCTGGCTAAATGCCTGTCCCTTGCAGATCTCTGGAGCACATGTAGCAAAGAAATGAAGGGGAAATGAACTGGCACTTAAAATCTTTTCTTTCCCCCAGAGAATGTATGTGTCTGTAAGCTGCAGTGTTTTATTCAGCAGTTTAAATAAATCCTGGACTCTGACCTCTGCAGACAAATAGTAGCAGGAGCCCTTTGTCTACAGTAGTTCTTACACCCTCATCTGCCAGCCAGGTATTGGAGTGCTGAAATGACTGTAGGGTTTAAGGGTAGGTGTTGCTCTGTCTTGCCTTAGAAATTTTGAATGCATTGAAGAAAAAAAATCTTTGAAATTTAAGTCACTTAGATTTTAGTTCTGATACACCAAATGAAAGAGAAACTGAGGAAGAATTGACACCATCATTCATCTTACAACAAATACAGTCTTGCTACATTTGCTACAGCCCTCAATAGTCCTTATTCTCATTCTTGAGAACTTGCTTTGGGGTCATGAGGCTGGTCATGGAAACACTGCACAGTGATGGAAATACTGCTGGAGAGGGTTTGCTGGATCCAGCAGAGTATCAGTTACTGTCAAATATGAAGCAATAATTTTTTCAGGAAGCATACAAGAAATGGAGTGGAAATTGTTTTCTAAGTGAGACTGTGAAATTTTGTGGAATGTGACAAGCATTTCAGTGTAGGAAAGAGTGTGCCACTCCCTCCTTCCCACCCCTTTTTTGACATCCAGAATACTACTGACACTGATAAAGTCCCTGCCAAAAAAGCCAGACTGATATATCTTAAACCTCACTGACAGCTCTGCTGCTGCTACAAAATGCAGTAAAATCCATATTTAATCCAGTGGAGTTGCTATCACACATAAACATTGTGTAATGAGGAAATCTTTGGCCTTGAGCCAATGCAGACGATGAACTCTCATGGCAGAAGACGGGCACTGATTTCTGCCACAATTGTTGTGTATTTTTATCAACTGAGACACAGTTCTGAATGCCCACGCAGCACCTACTGGAGAGGCTTTTCTTCATTTTACTCCTTAAAAAAAAAACCAAAAAAGAAAAATCATGGATCTCTGCAAGCTAAAAAGCATTTCAGTCTGCTTGCCAAATTCTCTCATGCTGGGATTTACACATACTGTCTGTCATGACACAAGCACAAGTTTGCACTGTGTGTTGAAGAATCTTGAAGAAATGCTTCCATCCTCTGTTAAGTGTTTTAGCACACGAGAGGAGACATGTGGGAGAGGACATGTTTTGACACATGACATGAATTCTAGGTACAATTTAAATATGCTGCTTTTTTCCAAGCACCACCCAATTCACTCTTTCAGCAGGTTAGTGTGTGTTCTGCATAAATAAGCAGGGAAATGCATCCTACTTCACATTTTCATAATGCAAACAAAAGAACATTTTTCACCTACTTGGTGCTGTTAGTTGTTGGTTGAGCTGCCGTCTTGCTCTAAAGTTTTATTTAACAGAATGTTTTTTAAAAGAGATTCTTCATACGTGTAACATAAATTACATTTACAGTTAGTCCACAGTAATTTCATTTTCTATTTAAAATGTAGACAAAATGGATACCAGGAAACAGTTTTCAGGTTTGAATTATTCCTTTTAAAAAGCATTATTAGAAAAAACAGAAAATAATGGGTCGTAAATACTACAACAGCAGAGCATTAACAGCAGAAGCCAATTTTGCGTAGATTATTGTTATTTCAAGCTGACATCATTTAAAAGTTAATTGTTGGGGCTTTTACTAAGCCTTTTTGCCTTTTGTCAAATGGCTTGAAAAAAATCAACCATTCTCTGACACTTGACAGCTCATTTCTGTAACAGTATTGCTCTAGATTCCACAAAGTGTTTTTTATTATTATTTTTCAGAAAGCAGATGACAGAGAGAAGCGACAGGAGGCTCATCGGTTCCATTTTGATGCTATGTGACATGCCTTAATATTTATGAAGGAGCTGCTACTCATTTGCTTAATTGAAAGACTAAATTCTGATTTTTAAAGTTATTACCATGAAAGTACTGTTGGTGTGTTATTTGTAAATGTTGCATTATCTGGTATTTATTTGGAAAGTATTAAAATTAGACCTGAATGTCTCACAAGGCCTTTCAGTTAAGAGACTGTATATAATAGCATTTGGCCTTTATTTAACACAACTGTAAATTTATTTTTCTTAGTAAAGGGATCAATTGCATGTACCATTGTTTATGTACCAGTTCTTTAGTAATATTTGATAGAAAGGTATGTAAATGAAGTGTAGCATTTCAGCGAGCAGAGTACCTTGTATCATTTGGATTGGTCTTGTCCTTTGTTCATTCCTGCAAAACAACCTGGTTTTTGAAAATTAAACTTGTGCAATTTCTCAGATTACTTAATCGTTAATGGTTTTGATTGTATTAAATGGTGCTTAACCTAAAGTATTCTGGTTTTTCTTTGTTTAAATCCATATGTGCAATAGTTAAAGAGCTTAAGAATTAGGGAACCAAAAGGAACCTGCAGTGTAATGTGAGTTCAGTCATCCTGGGATAGATGCAGTATTTATGTGTGCCACTTCTGCTGAGAAGACAAGGCATTAAAAAATTAAAATCATAAAAATGTATCAGCATTACATAAACTGCTTTTATAATTAAACTATAACTACATTTGTTTTAGAAAGGCACAATGTCATTATGAAAGTAACTATTTTTTTTAACATAAGAAAGGTATGGAATTTTTTGTTTGGTTTTGTTTTTCAAGAAGTCAATAGAAACATTTTTGAGGAGGGATTGAGGATTGACACCCTAAAATGTATTGCTAAGTGACGAGATATGCAAAGATTAAATTAAGAATATAATAGGACACTCAGAATAATCAATTCACATGTTCTATGTACACTGCTATGCCCAAATTTCATAAGGTTGTAATAATGACAGAAGACGTGTCGCTCAACTTTAAATATTTAAAGTGGTGATAAAGTTATGGTTGCTCAATGTACTTGGGATCCTGAAAGAATCTCTGAGAATAATCGTGCTTTTATTTTGCATGAGTTTACACTATTAATTCTGCAGTTACATCAGTTAATTTGCACTGCTAATACTGTTTGCTAAACTAGAACATCATTCTCAGCAAACTGAAGGTGGGGGTTGTCAAGGCACTCGGTGTGCAGGGGGCCCTGCTCGGGGCTGGCACCTCCCGGAGCACTCCCTGTGCCTGGCAGGGCAGCCCCGGGCAGGAGGGAACAGCTCCAAAGCTGGGCTGATGCTGCTCACCCGCAGTGCCAGTCAGAGCCTGGGTGACCATGGCAGTGCTGAACAGAGCCATCCATAGAGCAGCACCAAGCCACGAGGCAGAGCAGCAGTGTCCTGAGCTCTGAACTGTCACTGCGTGTTTCCAACATGCACTGATCACGTGTCAGCACAAGAGACTCTCATATCACATTACGGTTTTTATCCAGGATAGAATATTTCCTTAATGCACACCTCCAATTTCTCTCATGAAAAGCTAATTTTTTTTTTTTTAGATAAATACTTAATGCTTTTGGTCTTTTTAAACTACATGGATAGAATTGGCTCCCACCAACAAAAGAAAGAACTGATTTCATGTTTAGGAGGATCCACAGTTGATATATTTTCCTGTCTTTTTCAGATGGTTGGAGAATAATGCTAAATGCATAATGCACCATGGCAGGAAAGTTGTCTGTAACCCTCTATCACAACATAATACACATAGATTAGCTTCCTTTTGTTTTTGAAAAAGCAATTAGGAATAAAATAACCTCATGCTGACATTTAAGCTGTTGTACAAAACAATGAACATGGTATCTTTTGCTCTGAGGTATTTTGCATGCTCAGTAGTGCATCATTGCATCACTATATACAATATAATAAAGTTTACTCCAGGTTCTAAGTACTTGTAGCATGGCTCACAGTCTATGCAAACTGTTTTGAATTAAGGCATTAAATACTGTTAAACCTGTCATGAGAGGTTTCACATTGTACTTTGGTTCTCTATTCTATAAGCATTAAATGTATGTTTGGGTAAGGTTGTTGCCCTTCTACTGGGAAGTTTAAGAAAGCAGCATCAATTAGAAAGTTGTAGTTCCAGGTGATTGTCACAGTAACTGAGAAGTGAAATAGTTTGAGCTACATAAATTTTCAAACTGCAGCCACTCTAACACAGCCCTGGTGAGAAATGCTATTGGAAGCTTCCTTGGTGTGAAATTTCACCTATATAAAAATACTGTTGACAGGCCAACTGACAGATGGCTGTTGAAATACCATCTTTCTTTGTTCTCATTTTCCATGAGAAGCTTTAAGACTGAATCTTCCTACCAGATTTATCATTAATGCACTATAATCCCCCAACAAAAGAACCAACTTTTCTGCTGCAGATTAATAGGCATATTCTATATAGTATGATATTCCTCCTGTGCTGAGGCCATCGTGCTTAACAGACAGAGACATTAAAAACACTTACTACAGTTAATGGAGAAGTAATCACCACAAAGGCACCGAGTTTGGTCAATTCAGGGCTTCTACAGAATCACAGACTGCTTTGGTTTGGAAAGGATTTTAAAGATCATCCAATTCCAGCCCCGCTGCTATGGGCAGGGACACTTTCCACTATCCCAGGCTGCTCCAAGCCCCATCCAACCTGGCCTTGAACACTTTCAGGGATGAGGCAGCCACAGCTTCTCTGGGAACCTGTGCCCAGGACTCATCCCCCTGACAGGGAAGAATTTCTTCCTAGCACCTACCCTAAACCTCCTCCCTGCCAGTGTGAAGCCATTCCCCCATCCTGTCCCTCCATCCCTTGTTCATTGTCTCTCTCCACATTCCTTTGTGGCTCCTTTCAGGCCCTGCAGGGCCACCCTGAGCTCAGCCCAAAGCTTCTCCTGTGCAGGTGAGCAATCCCAGCTGTGCCAGCCTTTCCTCCCAGCAGAGCTGCTCCATCCCCTGCTCATCCTGGAGCCTCCCCTGGCCTGGCTCAGCAGCTCCAGCTCCTGGCTGTGCTGGGCCCGGGGCTGGAGCAGCTCTGCAGCTGGGGTCTCACCTGAGCAGGGCAGAATGGGGCAGAATCCCCCCTCCCTTACTGCCCCCCCAGGTCCTTCTCTGCAGGTTTGCTCTTGACCTGGTGATCCCCAGCCTGTGCCAATATTTGATATTGAATAGATACCTATGGACTGTAATGGATATATATAACTTCTTTCAAATGAATGATACCAAAATGGAGCAGGAGATGTCAATCCATAAGCTTCTGCTATATTATAATCAACAGTGTAAAAGAAGCATTAACTGTCTCTATTTTGAAAGTATTAATAAACAAATTATTTTTTTAAATTTAGAAAATACAATTATGCTTAAAATAATCTCATATTTTGCAAATGTGTAGTACTAATTCTATAAGAATGGGCAAATGTTTTATTCAAAGAAGTATGTTAAGAAATCAAGAGCAGTAGAGGAGTAAAATCTGACATTGCTATGCTGCTCTAGTAACCCTACTATCCATTCTGGGAACAGGATCTAGTTGTTGAGGCATTGATAATCTTGGCCTCCCTGTCACTTTGAAAATAACCAGCCACACAGCACTATTTTTATAATTCATTCCTGACTTCAGTGAAAAATGTGATCTCCTCTATGATACAATCCATAACAATTATAACCTAATTTTGAAATTAATGAATTTTTCAACCTACGCCAAAAAAGTCTCTAAGTATATTCTAACAGTCAGATCTAATTGTATTACCTACCAAAGAGAGGAGTGCACTGTAAGCTTTCTGGAGGCTGCGTTTTCTTCCTGACTATTCAAAAGTTTGCAATGTTCATTACTCAGCAGTAAATAACAAAGCCAACTGTGCATATTTATATATGATTATGTATTACATATTGTAATCCAATTACAATTATAATACAATATTGAGGCACTTGTACCTTCTATAATTTTCTAATTATAGAAATTATATAATTAAATTAGGATTAATCAAAGGCACCTAAATTGTACTGACAAAACCAAGTACCAGCACAGTTAAAACATAACTCCTCATCTCCTTTCATAATTACTCCCTGTTGACAACTATATTTTTGCAACCTCTTTTAAAAACAATGTCCAAATAGCTGCTGGTCTAAGGCTGTTTGGGTTGTACACTTTGCTACTCAAGACCAGAAAATATCTTAGATAAATTAAAGTTAAAACTTCTCTCAGAACAGCAAATCAAATGAAGTTTTAAGGAGGAGGCAAACCCAGTTCTAACAATTCAAATGTAAGCCTTTAGCTGCCGCAGAGCACTGTTGTGACTGACTCATTCCTCAGCTGCTCGTGCAGGTGTTTACCTACAGCAGAATGATGCCTTCCCTGAACTGCTGCTACTCAAAAATAATCATGAGGATAAAGCATCAGAACAATACACAGCTGCCTGTCCAAAAGCTGTCTTCAACCTTTCTGGACTCCCAAACTTAAGTTTAATTAAATGCAGCTTACTGCTGGCGTGACCCAGTGGCAGAGAGTTTTCCTCCCTGGAAACCTGCACTCTGCAGGCTCAGAAGACAAGAACTGAAAGCTTCTTCAGACCTGTCACCAGTGAAAGCACCACCTGTAACAAGAACTCCAGCAAAACAAAGCAACAGGGATGTCCACAGGAGAACTGTCTCTGAAAGCAGCAGTAAACAGGGGCAAAATGTGCCCCAAATCTACAAATTGATGCTACTCCCTGCCTCTCCCACACTGACAGCTTGACACAGCCCTGGAAAGAAAACAGGATGAAAAAGCTGTTCACTTCCCCAAGTGTGTAATAGCTCTGTTCAACCTTCTAATGGACAAACCAGAAGTTGAGCTCTTCGGTTAAATTGACTGTAGCAGATTGGGTCTGTGCAATTACTGCCCAAACTTGTTCTGAGCACACAGCATTACAAGGGTTTTCTCTGGTCTCTTTGGTGAGAGACAATTGACCACAAATAGTTCTCTTGAATGCAAATTCAGCCCAAGATCTAAGAATCAGGCCAGTTCTCATTTCTTATATCATCACGAGTAATAAAAATATCCAAGTCAAATTTTGCCATCAGCTCTACTGTGAATTCCAAAAAAATAAAAAAGTAGGCAACCCCCTGTTTCCTAACAATCTGCACAACAGCACAGTCAGATTTTAATTATGTGCTTGCAGAGAGGATAAAAAATTGTGAATGATGCCAGATACAGTAGTCTTGGATATTTTCTTGCATTACTACAGTAAACATTTTTCTTAGTAAAGAAAATGTTCAGTAGATACGCCTATTGAGGACTTCTTTATGTATAGGAGTTTCCACTATAGAAGTTATCATTTCATCACACTGCTAATAAATACATGGTTAAGAGGGGAACAGAGGAATTGCTCTGTCCACTGCTGGAATGTAGCAGCTATTTCACAATTCATGGAAAAACTACGCTTGGAGGAGGACTGTATCATCTCTATTTGAAATTGAAGGGACAATTCAAGTAAATAGAATAATATAATTATGTAACTTGGGATTTTGCCAGACCATCAAGCTTAATACTTCATGAAGCTTCTTGCAACACTGAAATGGATGTTTAATGGCCAGAAAAGCTCAGGACCTTTGCTGCGAGGTCTCGCCGGGGGTCTGGGAGGAGCAGCTGCCCGGGGCCGCTCCCTCCCGCTGCTCTCCGCTCACTTCCCCACTGAACCTCGCTGACAATCACACTGACTTGAAGCGCCTGAAATATTTAACAGATGATCTGAAGCAAGACCGTGACCTTTTCTAACAGGATAGGCTGACCTTTGAACATTGTAGAAAGAATTTAACATTCAAATACACAGCACCTAACCACAAGGAAATCAGAGCTTCACCTCGCACGCTCGTGTTAGACACTGTACTGAGCTGCCCTACTCCTCAAGCAGACGGACTCCCAAGTGGCAATTACGCATATAATTTACAGTTTGCAAAATCTGTTGGGTCTAGCGAGTAGGTTGGTTCCAAATTGCTTCCACACAGTGCCTGCTCTCGGACACCAGGAGCGGAGCTGCGCGCGGGGCACCTGCGCAGGACCTGAACGGGGACCGCCACCTCCTCCGTGCTGGGAGCGGCCCCGGGGCGGCTCCCGGGCACGGCACGGCCGCGGCAGCTCCTGCGGGCCCGGCCCGGGGCCGCCCGCCCCGCTCCTGCCCCTGCGCGGAGCTTTGCAACACGCACAGGTCTCAACAGCTGTGCGCTTCAGTACTCCTGGAGCCTGAGCAAAGATCTCAGCCTCGCCTCATCGGCAGAGCCAGAGAGGAGACATCCTGTGGGAAATGCCCAGCGGTTCTTCAAGCCGTGTTGCTTACGGGAGATTTGAAAGCATCTCGAAAGGACTATCGTGTTGCTATCATTTTCCGCGTAGCCTATGGGCAGTACAGCCTTCCCCGGCTGTCCGGCACGGCCCGACTCTCGCCCTCACGCATCTCCCTGGGCAGCTCGGAGGGGTCTGGCAGGACGGGAGTCCCCGCGGCGCGATCTGCTGGTCAGCGCCTCTCCCTCCCTGCCCTTCCCCCGACATCGCCACCTGCCTCCGCTTCGGGCCCTTTCCCGAAGTAACATCTCCCCTCACAAGCGAACCCGATGTGATGGATAACCTAAGGGACGGGAGCCAGGGCAGGCAGCAGGCTAAGTGCGCCTTTTTATTAACTTCTTGTAAAGTAATAGCTCCATTTTAGCTGTCACTCTTGTCAAACAACAGCCGCACAATAGCGTGTGATGGGCCCTTCCCGGCGCCGGAGCTGCAGGCAGCACACTGCAGCCAGGCAGGCAGCTGGGCACGCCGCACTGCCGGAGCCGCGCGGGCTCCCTGCCACCAGCGAGGGGGCAAAGGGGAGCCACGGAACACCAAGGGAAGCACCGTGTCCCTTTTACCCCATGGGGACCCGCTCAGATCCCAAACAAAGCCGGGCAGCCGGGATTCAGGCGTATCCAAGCCACCGTGTGCTGGAGAGGGACCGCACGGCTCGTCCCCGCCGCCGCGGGGGACGCTCTCCGGCCACCCAGCACCGCACACAGGAAAAGCCCGGCAGACGGGGGCAGGATGGGCCTGGGGCATGAAGCACGGCGGGGCCAAGGTGCGGGACCGAGGCGGCGCTCTGTAACGGGGCCGGTCCCGGCTCCCCGTGGGGACGGGGTGAGAGCGGGTGCTGCTCCAGCGCTGTCGCCCCCGCCTCGGTGCCCGGCCGAGCGGGAGGAGCACAGCGGCCCCGCTGGCTGCGGCTGTGGCTGCTTGCGGGGCTCCGTCGGGGGCGGGCACATGCGTACAAGCAGCTCATCCAGGCAAACACCCCTCACATCTTAAATGAGCTTCATTTAGCAGCAGCCGCTTCAGTCGGGCTGGGAGCTGCCGGGCTGCGCTCCGAGCGCCGCGCGTGGAGCCCCCCCGGGGCAGGCCAGCCTCGACGGAGCCCGCCGCGCCCCGCTCTCCATGGGACTGAGCGCGGCGGCGGCTCCGCGCTCGGGCGGCGGAGGCTGAGCGCGCCCCG